>NC_046160.1:6462430-6647430 GCF_011064425.1 Rattus rattus
ACAAAAATGCATCTCTGGAGCAAGCAGGGGAAAGTTCTGGAAGGCAGGAGTGAAGAGGTGGCTTGGCAACAATTAAGGATAAGAACTCCAGCAAAGCCGTGGCCATTTTAGGAGAGGGACTCGGGTTTTCTCAGGAAGCAACAGGGTGCTGGAGAGTTCATTTCAGATGTGAAAGCTGCCCCTTTCTCCCTTCCCAAAATTAACAACAGTCCTAGGAAGAGGAGAGACAGGCGCACTGCCTATTCCATAGAAAACATGGAGATAAAGTGAGGCCGTAATATGCAAACACACTGACACTGCATGTGTGCTATATATGTGCTACATATGTGCTGCACTAATGTTACATGCTACATGTATGTGACATGCCAAGTTCTCTGTTAAAGATGGTGCATGGCAATGTTGCTATTACTTCTGCTCCGTAGAAGAAGAAGCCAAAGTTTGTTGGCATTCCTAGTATCTGCTGGAAACTTAAAAAAGAGAACAGAAATCAGACCAAAGAGAGCCTTGAAACCTAAATGTCTTCCCATGGTGAGTTAGTCAGTCTACTCCTGAGGAGCGGTGAAGAGACGTCAAAACAAACACACGAACAAAAACTGTGGTGGGATTCTCTTCCATGCCCATCCCAATTCTTTGGGATGGAGGATGCCAGGACTCTACATGTGCTGAGAAAGGAGCCGTTCTTCAGTTAATTTTAATTCTGGGAAGGATTTCCGATTGGTGTGGCCCTCACTCACATCACTGGTGCAAGGCGTGTGCACTGAGGGGGTTACGGTAGGTAAGTAGCGCCCTGCACACATAGAACACTACGTGTCTAGGGGTGCTCAGAACTGAGCTGGGGAGAGATGATGATAATAGACACACATCTATTTTATTATTGCTGTTTTAGATAAGGGTCTCACTATGTAGCCCTAGCTGTCCTTGAACCCACTACATGGAAGAGGTTTTCCTTGAGCTCAAAGAGATCTGCTTCCCTCTGTCTCCCGAATGCTCGGATTAAAGGTGTGCAGCATCAAAGCTCACACACACAAATATAAAACTCCAGGTCTGTGGCACATGCTCGTGAGAAGAGGATGTACGGACAGCAGACAGTGGGGTTGGATAAAAGGGTCTGTGAGAGCCTGGACAGAAGAGCGGGTGACATCAGGAAAACTACACAGACAGGAGCTGGGCCATTCATACCAACCGTCCCAGGCATGGGTTTACGGGCTGGGATGTCCAGGAAGCAAGGGCTGAGGCTGCGGCCAGCAGGTTAAGATCTAAGTGACATCTTACTTCACAGGCTAGGAGTGGTGTCCCAGTGTGCAGAACTCGGCAGCAAAAGTAGCCAAGCTATTTTGCTAATTTAGAAAATTTCTATGAATGAATGATTTCATATAAAAATCTAAACGGCTGCTTCCCCCCACCTGCTGTTTCTATCCAAAACAGTGTTTGAGGGAAGCCCACTTAAAGGTGCATTTCCACTGGTGTGGTGCGTGCTACCCCCTCACACGGAGGGTGACTGAAGTTAGCGTGTACTCTGGGGCCTTCAGTGTATTCTGGACTGTGCAGGGCAAACCCTCAGAGAAGTTCCCACCAATCGGAAGAGGGGATGCAAAATGAAGACAGTTTTTAGAAAGGAAGCCATGCTGATCCTGTCGATGACAAAACCAACGGGGACCCCTGAAGGGTAGCAAGGGGAAAAACACCCCACATTAGACAGGACAGGGGAAGCAGAATGAAGTCAGAAGAGGGAAGAGCCAAGCTGCTTAGATGGGGAATTCATTCCTGTTGGTTGGGCATAACTGTAATTTGCCCTGGGACGGCCCCTGGCAATGACCCTGGGGAGGTTGATTTCAGATAGCTGCTTCCCACCTAGTGCATCCCGCCGGACAATGCAAGAGCTTTTCGGAAATACCAGCAATGGGAGAAGGGGCAGACCTGGGGAATTCCCACAGTGCCTATGCGGCTGGAATACACAAGTCATTTTGAAAATTGTATGTTCTACAACCCCCACCCCACCGTCAAACGCCACTGCCCAGAGGTATTCTGGGATGACAGGAAATGCTTAAGCCCAGCTAGCAAGCCAGAAAACCCTCTAGAGACTCCTGCTGTGAGCTTAAGGGACACAGTCATTAGACAAGTAGGTCAGCCGATGGAGTGAGAGGAGAGAGAGAGAGAGAGAGAGAGAGAGAGAGAGAGAGAGAGAGAGAGAGAGAGAGAGAGAGAGAGAGCTGAATTTCAGTCTGCTCCAAGCCTGGGTGTGTGGGTCCAGAAACATCTCTAGTGATGTCCTATCCATGTGCTGAGGGATGGCTGTAATTCCATCCATCTTCTTAGATGAGGAAGCCACCAGTGAGATCACTGTCTCTCCGTGATGTAAGGCTCTCAGGAGGCAGTGGCATTTGACACTAGGTCACCTCCCCAGTTTTGAACGTGAAATCATTGTTGCAACTCCCTAAGTGGAAGTAGCTTAACAGGGTTACAGGGATCTTCTAGTCTTGCTTTGGGGGTGTCTTCCCCTCTCCGTGTCATGGGAGGAAATTTAGGACAGGGAAATTGCAGCTCGGGAAACATTTACTCAGACACATAACTTGGGAAAGGGGGTCATTAGCTGCAAAGCCCTTCTGTCATAGGGACCCCAGAAAATCCCCCTTAAACATCATTTCCTCCACTTAAATTTTTTTTTTAGTACTGCAGGAGTTTAGCGCTTTCTTGAAGTTTCCTTTTCCTGACAGGATGACGTAGCTGTTTACTTTAAGGCTCGGGAGTTAGCCAGCATTGTGAGAAAAGCTTTCCCACACACAGAGAGTAAGCTACTCTTTCCATGACGGCTATGCAATGAGTACACAGGCACAGCATTGCTGCTCCTGCCTCCGGGCACGGGACCCACCCGCCTCTACCAGTGGGGATGAAGGAGGCCTCCAAGGCACATTCGTGGCTCCCTTGGCCATGGAGTCGTGTTGAAATACCCACCCCTACCTCAGTATCATTATCCACACTGAGGGGCGACAGGGCTGATTGGTAAGGAGGATATGAAGTCATGTCCTAAGCCAGAAGAGTATGACACCTGGCACAGTGCACTGAGAGCAGCTGAGGAAGGGAGCGGAGGCCACCTCAGCTCCAATCAGAGTCCCGTCCATGGTTAGCTGTGTGATGTATGAGAAGGCACGCTGCACTGCTATGCCTTAGGAGACCCGTGTCCTATGGCTGCTGCAAGGATTTGTCAATGGCTATCATGAGCTTTGAGAAATGACAGACACATGGTAGATACTGTAAAAAAAAATCAGCTCCTTGAAGTCTCTCTCTCTCTCTCTCTCTCTCTCTCTCTCTCTCTCTCTCTGTCTCTCTCTCTCTCTCTCTCTCTCTCTCTCTCTCTCTCTCTCTCTCTCTCTCTCTCTCTCTGTCTCTCTCTCTCTCTCTCTCTCTCTCTCTCTCTCTCTCTCTCTCTCTCTCTCTCTCCCCCAGTGGATCTATAAAACAACCATGATTTTCCACACTGAAAATAACTGGATGCATTGGACTCTACTAGAAATGGAAATTGTCTACCACACTTAAAGGACTGTGGCCAATTCCCCGCTTTTTCAACCTAAATATTATTTTAACATCAATGCATCTTTTTTTTTGATAGCTTTAAACATGAAGGAGCTGTAGCCAAGCCACCAAGCAGGCAACTGTTCTCAAACACCTTATTATTAATATTTTTGCATAGATGTTTTTGTTTGTGCTGGGATCTACGTAGCCTACGCAGGATCCCATAAGTGTAATCCTCCTGCCTCTGTTTCTAAGTGCTGGGCTAGCAGGTCCACGCCCTCATGCCCAGCTCTGTATAGGCCTTCTTTGTCCATGAAGCCCGAATATATTTTTTATTGTCACCCTTCACGTTCACCTTTGAATACTTCCTGCCGTTTTTCACATAGCTCCCCAACCTTGTGCCCTCCCTGCACAAACACCGTGGGATCCGACGGGCTTCTGACTCTATGATGCTTGCACACTGTTATCTGGCTTTTATACCAACCTTAGTATCCTTGAGCCTCTAGGATGAACACTTCCTCACAGAGCTGAACCTATCCCTCCTGGGTACACACCTATCAGTCTTTTAAATGGAGGCATCTACTTGTCTTCTTAAGTGTTTTGAAGGCCAACTCTGTTTCTATCTATGGCATCCCTGAGGTGTTTACCTCAGTGCTTACCTAGTGCTGGGTGCAGGTGCTCTTTAGTTCCCAGGGCACTGCATCAGTTTTCCCCCTTCAGATTAAAGCTGTGTAGCTGAGACCTGACCAAGCATCTGCTGGTCAGGCCTGACCTAGGTGCACATGGCCAGATCTATGCTCTGTTTTATTCTCATCATACAATGACGCATAGACATCTACTCTATATCAACTTCTATCACAGAGCCCTTGAGGGGTGGTGTTGGGGACTGTTCGGTTTCGGACCCTGGGACAAGGAACTCAGGTTCTCCCAGTATCCCTACTTGGCATACTTTGCCCCCAACCCTGAACTTTCCAGCCCAGGGGCTCAACTGCCCTTCCCCCTAGAGGCTCTTCCCTCTATATTCCAGAGCTCCACACCCTGTCTCTGTGCCCTTTCTCTTTCTCTTTTCTCTCTCCCCATGGTGACTTCCCCGGCCTCCTTCCTTGGAGCTAGTGAAGGTCTCCGTCCATGAACAGTTTCCCAATAAACCTGCCTTTGATATAATCTAATCTGGCTTGAATCGACTCATTTCCCTGGTGGAGACATAACCTATCAGGGACCAAGGCTCTTTGTCCTGTGATAAAAGTCCTCCAACTGCAGGGAGTGGGCCCTCTCCCAGGAGATGGGTTTTCTCGGACCTGCAGGAGGGCACCCACTTCTGTACCTTGCTCATCTCTTAGTTGTGTCCTCGAGGATGACTTCATGGGGTCATTTGTACACCGAACCATTCCTAATATCCAGGTCACCCACGTTAATGCTATTTTCCCAGGTAGGTCAGAGGCTTCTTGGACAAGAATTACACCTTTTTCTATCCCCAATTAGTGATCTTGGAAGCCACATTAGGAGAAAAAAATCCAGTGGTGCTGAACCAAAGATACCTCAGGTGCAGGAAGAAGTCAGCTGACGTATTTACTAAACCTGAACACTTCCTCCCTAGCGGCTGCCTCACGTACAAGTCTCTTAACTCTTCAGGTTTCAGTCACTCCGCCGAACACCTCTATTCCTCATACATTTTTTTTTATAATGGGAATTGACTTTCTTTGGAAAGATGAACAATTCAAACCTAAATTTATCAGTTATTTTTAAGGGCAGATTTTATTTTCAAGTTTTTTCTTTTTGCCAAGTGGGGAGTTTAATCCCCAAAGTTGGGCAGCTAAGGTGGGAGGATCATGAATTCAAGTCCATCTAGGACTAAGTAGCAAGTCTGAGGATAGCCTGGGCTACATAACAAGTGTCTATTAAAAAGATAACTAAAACCTTCCCAAACAAAACAACACGGGGAAAAAAGGAAGAAAGAAAAGGAACACAAACGCCCTCTCCCCCCAAACAAGAACAACATCCCTAGGGGAAGCCCCTGACACTCGGAAGGGTTTGGGGACCCAACTGTTTTTGTCTACTGCATTCTCCAGGTCCCAGCATCCTGTGCTTGCCTGGTCCTTAGAGCACAGGCTTTTTCTAGTTATCTAGGCTACTTTTCCCCAGATTAATGTGGCTTCAAAAGAATAAAACTGGGTAACTATGACCACAGAGGTGTTTCATCAATATCACAGCACTTGTTTGGTATAATAACACTCGTTAGCCTAGAAAGTGTCCATAGGTTAGAGCTTGAAAAAACGAAGTCGATTGCAAGCTGTTGCCCCAAAACCGAATCACAATGAGCCCGGGCTGTTCAAGTGGTGGCAGATCGGGAAGATCAAAGATTGCTTTCAGATTCTTGCTGCCCTGTGCCTTCCACAGGCCTTGAAGAGGACAGGGGAGAACAGCAAGCCCATGATGATCATCGAATCCAGGCCAGAAAAGTGAGCGGGTCCAGCGCTGGTAGGAGATCCAAGTAAGAAGCTTAGCAGAAGCTTAGCTCCCTAGCAACCTGTACACAGATGTTCCTGATAACAACATGGCTTATGCATTGCTAATGAATCTCACATGGATGTAGTACTGAGCAGGCAAAGGCATTTAATTTTACATCTACTCAGACTAAGAAAATTCTTTTTGCCTGGGATCCATCCTGGGGTTCTCCTTAGAACATCGAGGTGAAAACAAAATGTTCCATTGGGGGTGGGGAGTGCAACTTCCCGCTGGCTCTGCCAGTGACATCATTCCAGGAAGAGGGGTCTGCTTATCCTCCTGCTTCCCAAGTTCAACACTGATTGCCTAAGATACCAGCCCTAAAGAGTCATCCCAGAGATCCCTGGGCCACATGAATGCAGAGTCTGGCCACCTCACTATAAACAAACCAGCTGACATTTTGGTTACATATGGTCCTCTTGGGATTCTAGTTTCTGTTTGTTAGTCCTCTTCTGAGCAGTCTGACAAAATGAAGTTTCTGGAAGCCAGCTAAATGGGTTTGAATTTCAGCTCAGTCACATTCTGTGGTGGGGCCTCTCAGGATGATACTCCTATTTCTTGGGATAGTGTAAAGACTGGGTAAGCAGTACTTAAATTGCTTGATGTTGACCCTGACTTGTTGAGTACTCTATGAGGTGTTTGTTGTAGTCTGTCATCACTGATCCAAGACTGGCCCTGAAGTAGAAGACCAACACTAGCCCACCTAGAAGACTAACACTAGCCCACCTAGAAGACCAACACTAGCCCACCTAGAAGACCAACACTAGCCCACCTAGAAGACCAACACTAGCCCACCTAGAAGACGCCTCTCTACATTCTTAACTAGAACCAATAACCATCTGTGCCAAAATGCCCAAGAATTTCAACCAGAAGGAGATCTTGTTGGATGATGGTGGGGCTAAGAGCTTGGGCCAGCAAGGTCAACAAGAATGAGGGCTCAGGTTTGGCATCAGTAGGACATCTTTGCTCTTTATGGAGCTGGCATGCCTAGGGGTCAAGTATCCTAACAGTCATTTCTCAATTCTGCTTCATGAACGCCTGTCCAATAAACACAGACACACCAAAAACAAGGGTGGCATTGAGAGACAAGTTCCAAGTCCACCATGGCCATCTCTCTGTACCAAGGACACTGGTACTGTAAACAGGAACCAACAATGCTTTTGCACCCACTACATGTTAGAAACTGTGTTGTGCTTTAGTTAGACAATGATAGTTCTTCACCACAGAGCGTACTGCGCAGGACCCTTAGTCACTGAGGCTATGTTTGAGTTGGAACTGTGATTAAAATATCATAATGGTCTTTTGGACCATAATGGTGCCTTTGGTCACAGCACTTGGGAGGCAGAGGCAGGCAGATCTCTCTGAGTTCAAGGGCAACCTGGTAAACAGAGCAAGTTCCAGGAAAGACAGGGCTACACAGAGAAATCCTGTCTCAATAACCCCTTCCCCTCAAAAAAGAAAAGTCTTGTAGACAGGCCTGGGCTGAGGTAGGAAATTTTACTGAATTGAGCTTTGGAAAAGAAACAGTAAGCAGAAGCCCTATCCACAGATGCTGTTAGCGTCCTCATCCCGTCCAATCCCGTCCATGGCTTTGCAGCAGGTAAAGACTAGAATGGGCTTCCCGTGGGTTCCTGGTGAACTCCACATTCATAGACCCCTAATGTCAGATTTGCATGAAATTTTACAAATCACATATTTGGGTTCCCATTTCCTTTGCCATTTCTGATTAAGAACAATCAAATCAGTGTCCACAGAAGTGTCTCCACGCAAGCCGTGTAGACAGAAGCCAGAGATAGAATGGGCATTCTCCCTCCAATATACCATGGTCCCTACAAATCAATAGGGTACTGTGAACTCAAATGGCCTAGTGGGCTGTACCCACCAGCTGGCAAGACCTTCAAAGCTAGAGTGCTGGGGTTATCGGAAGAATCAGAGCCCACGGGAACAAAAAGTCCAGGTTATGTGAGGAAAGGCCATTGCTTTGAGCAAGAAATTTCAATAGACAAGGCAGAAACTTCTCCCTGGAATGACCCATGTGACTCTCTCTGAGGAAAACATCACACCACTATCAAAATTCAACACCCATCTAAAAATAGAGACTCTAAAAAAAGGGAGTAAATCCTGAAATCCAATAGATGAAGGTGCTAGGCAGAGATCGAGAGGATCACGTCAGCCATGAGGAAACTGGCTTTGTTTGGTCAACAGGTTAGATAACTTTGGCCTCTAGTTTTAGATTTCTACACGAAACTTTTCATTCGGATTAGGAATTGATATAGAAGTGTGCCCGTGACTTATGAGAGCTAGCAGCAGCCCGTGTCTCCCTCTCCCATTGGTCCAGAGCTCCCTGGTTGATAGTTCTATACCAGTCAAGCCTATGCCTTCTTCACAAGCTGCGTGGCCTTCTAGATACAGAGGGAAATGGAACGGCTGATGCCAGTTTCCCCTTCAAAACCTCTCATGGCCTCTGGGCTCCTGGGAGAGCCCATTCTTCCCAGCCCTCCCTGCAATGGCCCTCTTCTACCCCAGGAGGCAAACGTGGTGCTGTGATCTGAATCCCAGCTCTGTCTTGCTGGGGATGTTAATATGAAGCTGGACAAAGTGGGACTGCTCTGTCAGATGGGAAAAGTGGCAATGGAGTTCCATCCGGCTACAACACGCATGGGGTCTGCATGAGCACACACGCACGCACCCTACCTCAACCAAGGCACCTCCACGAACCCTGAGTGTGAATATAAAAATTAGCAGCATTGGAATGAACAAAGAGGTGTGCTCCTTCATGTTGGAAAACGTGCCAAACAGACCCACGTAGAAGAACACACACACACACACACACACACACACACACACACTCACACACACACTCACACATACACACACACACTCACAAACACACACACACACACACACTCACACATACACACACACACTCACACACACACACACGAGTGTATAAATGTGTCTATCACTCCGTCCCCAAAGTTAGAGAATGTGTTTGTTTTTTGGTTTGGGTGTTTTGTTTGTTTGTTTGATCTTTCTTTGAGTCAATCTTCATATACAGAGAGAGTCGCCTCAAACTTTCTATCCTCCTGCCTCAGCCTCCAAGTGTTCAAAGGTGATAAATCTTATGTTCATTTTACCATAATAAAATGTGGAAATATAGAAGAAAATCTTCTTCTTTCCGTGTTTCCTTACATGTAAAGAAGCTACCTTATGTGACAGCCTCTAGACTAAGAGGCAGAGCTCCTCCCTGTTGCCCTGAGGTGGGCACACTGGAGCAAAGTGAGCCCTATAACTTTGCACTTCATTCTAGAATGGGTCCTTGCTTCAAGACGTGGGTGACCACTTTCTTCATGCGGCCTGATTGGTATGAAATTATGCGGCCCCTCTACTTGCACTCCCATCCCCCTCTCCATGTACCTCTGCTCTCCTCAGGCAACGGAGATTGGCACTCAGTGACTTTACACACCGACCCTCCTATCAGAGTCTCCATAAGCCCTCAGTCGCTTGCAGGCCACAGGGCCCTGAGTGTAAACTGGCTAAGGAAGAGAAATGGCATTGCTGCCCACCCATCCTGCTCACACAGGATGTTCTTCAGCACCAAGACGTGCTTCCTCGCATCTTAGTCACTGGATAAGACACTGTGACACACAAAGCCCAAAGCATCCATGTAGACTCACTTCACCTAACGCTGGAGAGCATTACCAACCCCAGCACTACCACTTCCAGTCTTCTACTGACGAGCCCGTAGCATAGAGTCCCTAGGGCTGCTAATCCAAACCATCTAGAGGTATTGAACATCGAGGGCTTTTGTTTTCTAGAAACAGCCAGCAAAGGGGCCAAAAGCCCTCCAACTCCTCCCAGGTCCCACCACCCCCAACGTCACCTGGCCTAACAGGACCATGGCCTACCCTTCAGGTTGCTTTCTCCGTTCTCTTAGATGGCCTGATTATTCACTACATCTTTCTCTCTGCTGGTCATCTTGTACCCCCGCCATCCCTTCTTTTCTTTAGGGTTTGCTGTTCTGTTAAAAGTTAAAACAAACATTAGAGTTCTTTGAAACTACAAATCCTCTCCTATGTTGTCAACACTTGCTCCGGGCAGCTCTCCCCTTGCCCACAGAGATGATTAAATCACATTTGAAAAACATCACCAGTTGCTTTTTAAGGATTCTCCACGCCACCCGTTCCCCAGGGCTGGAGGGAGGCTGGCGGGCGGGTGGAGATCCTGTAGGAGCTCAGCCCCATTCCCAGTTTCCCTCACAGCAAAGTCCTCCAGGATTTGGCTTCCCAGGCCTGGCAGGAAATGCCAGAGGGTGGGGGATGGGTACAGTGTGCAGAGATGCAAGTTTTAAAGAGGCGATGCCACGGGTGCGACTGGCCAAGTCGGGTTCTGTGGGATCCAGTTGGAAGGGATGGTTTTGTAATGGGGATGATAAAACACAAACACACAACATCTAGAAGGGCCTGGGAATTTTAGTTTTCTGTTAACCACAAAAATCAAAATAAATCTATCTCTTGGGAGCCCTCTGAGCTCCAGAGGCTACTGGAACAGGAGATTTCTGAAAAAGGAGCTTCTGTACCCGGTTCACACCTGGAGCAGGAAGGCCATGCCCTTTAGCACCAAGAGGGACACCTCAGTCCCTAACGAGGGTCCCCAGCACTGCCATGGTCCTCTCCCTCAGCCTCTGACTCCACAAGAGTCTGCTCTTCTTATTTTCTCAGTATGCACCCTTCCCCACAAACCTCACCTCTTTTTCCTTATCATTTGTCCGCAAAGAAGCAGGAGAATGGAGCTGTGAAGCCTAGTGTGGGGAACAGTCAAGATGAACTCTAGAAAGGACTTTGGAGCCCATCTCTAGGTGCCCACCTTCTTCCCAATGCTTGCCCTATTTCAAGGGCCAGCTCTCTAGCTTCTGTAGCCTGATTTAGGTTCTCTAGAAACTCAGAACCACAGCAGGAACTTGATGGGTACGTATTTGTGGTTTTATTGACTGGCCTATCTGCCCATTCTCATTAGTGCTGGGTGCTGGAATCGTTTTATTTGCTTTTTATTTCCCAGAGTCTGTGCAAGAAGACTGTGGCACAGCCAAGGACAGAACAGCTTCGTAGACAGAAATCTTAAGTCACTATTTGAATTCAGCATGGTCCCCCAGCAGGCTGCAGCTGCCAGACTCGACTGGGCCATTATGGTTACTGTTGATGGCTCTGCACGGTCATCATTGCTGGATGCCGGAAAAGACACAGGGCCTTCCTTACTCTACACCCTTCCACGCTCTGCCAGCCGGTCTGTACCCATCTTAAAGCTCTGCACAATCTGCCCGGATGCTCTCAAGGAAGTTTCTGGGAGAGCCATTCCTCCCCATATCCTAGAAACCGAGTCTATTGGTGACTTTTCCATTGTTGTAACCAGACACCATGACCAAGGCCACCTAAGAGCAAAGAGTTTCTTGGTGCTTATGGTTCCAGAGGGGTGGAGTCCATGATGGCATAGCAAAGACGTGGCAGCGGAAGCAGCGGGCTGGGGGCTCAGATCTTGAGCATCTTGTGGGAAGCAGAGAGCACATTGGCAGTGGTGGGAGGCTTCTAAAGTCCGAAGCCCGGCCCGGTGACACAGTTCCCCCACAAAGCCACACCTCCTAAGACTCCTCACACACTGCCACCAACTGGAGACCAACTATTTAAATGTCTGAGCCTGGAGGGGTCCTTCTCATTTAAACCGCCACACTGAGGCTCAGCCCAAACCTGACTTAACACCGGCTGTTGCTCTGCCCGTTCTAATCAAGGACGAGACAAAAATCTTGATAGGATCGAAACAGATCTTTGTGGTTCTGAGTCATATACCTTGGTCAAAACCACGACGGAATCGGTGACTGAGGGATGGGACTTTTTTTCAGGAAAAACAACATCCAAGCAAGATTGAAAACTGACAGCTGATTATGGCTGCCCTCTCTGCTTCCAGTCCTGCCCAAATCTCACCCTTCAAAAGCACCGCTGCTTCGCTAGACCCCGAGGAACAGCAGCTCCCAGGTCCTCTTGGTTTGCATGTCACTGAAACACTAAGGATTACTTAGTGTTCACTTACTGCAGAAGTTAGTCTGAGCCTCCAGAGCTGAACCCAGCCAGCCAGTCGTCCTTCCTCATGCAAATCTGTGTTCTGCTAAGAACTCCACACCAGAGCCCACTTCAATCAGGAGGGTCTTCAAAACCATGACTACCGGCCAGTAAAAGGCAAGTCCGTTTTTAAAAATTAAATTTGGGGTCTTTAGATGATTCTTCAAAGGTCCCTTTTATCAGTAAATCAATGAGTAGAATATATACATGGTGTATAAAACAGGCACCAACCTGCTTCTAGGGTGATGCTGGGTTCCTGACTCTGGCCTAAGGGAAGGTCTCTAAACTGCAGAGGAAGTTTCTTCTCTCTCCTCTAGCCACCAAGACCCTCAAAACCACACCAGTTCATTTCCTCTGGCCTAAGTAAAGTCCATGATGTTCTTCAATGCCCCTTTGTGTGTCGATGAGAAACCTTGACATTCTTCAGTGCATGATTTCTGTAAAAAATGATGCCACTGCCTTTTCTCATTTACCCATCAAGCAGACCTTCAACTTCTCAGGAGTCACCTTAGATAGGAACCCCACACAGCCTTCACATGACTAGATCCAGCTCTTTCAGGATCCTGGGCCTTCTGACCACAAGTTCAAAGAAAGAACCTTAATGAGGTTCTTTACACAGCCCTCTCTACACAGCCACATCAGTCAGGAGAAAGAGATGGCCTTGAGAGACGACGGGGCACTAGCTGGCTTGGCCATAACAGCCATACTAGATCATGGCCTCACAGGGGCAGCAACCCCAGCAGCCAGAGGTACCAGATTTGACTGCCAGCATGTACTGCCTGTAGACGACAAAACCTTGTATTCATAGGCCAGAGACAGAACTGGTGCCTAGCACACAGGAGACTCTAAGTTCAGTTCCTAAAACCTACAGCACACACACACACACACACACACACACACACACACACACACACACACACGTGCACACGCAGGATCACTGGTTCTTTGAAACAATTTTCTCAGTGGTACAAAGAGAAAAGTAGACTAAGTGGTTTTTGTTGTTCGTTGTTGTTATTGATTTTAAGACAAAACTACTGGATGTGAGCCCGTGTGAAAAGAACCACAGACAATACAGACACATCGGACCCGAGACGTTTCTCTTTACTCTTGAATTAAGTTAGAAGATATGGTGGCTCACACCTACAATGCCAGGGCTTAAGAGGTGGAGACAGGATTGCCTCGAGTTTCAGGCTATTATGAACTGAACTTCAGAATGAGGTCCAATCTCAAAACCCAAACCACAATAGCCAAGCTGTAGTGGGAGAAAAGGAAGCCGAGCCCATCTCTGGACTTGAACTGCCTCACTGGACTCTGCACACTGGACAGTGAGTGGACTGTACACACATGCGAACTCACACTAATCTGGCATTACACAACACCAATTTAAAAGAGAGAGGACACTTAGCCTCCAGTCTGAGGCTTGCTCAGAAAAGAAAGATTCTTACGGAGCAGAGCAACCCTGGTGTCCCTAAGAAATAGGCCACAGAATGGCTGAGCGTTTTCAGGTGGTTCTCATCTCTGAAGGAATTACAGGGATGGGGAAACTTTCTAGATCCGTGTTGCCTAATGTGGACTAGGTGTCAGGCGTGGGTTCATGGGGAGGGTCGGGACCCAGTAAGTTGGGCAATCGTGAATTAAACTAAGGTGATCTTTCTTTGTATGCTGCGGGCTCTTCCCAGACTTCAGTGGACTAATGTGTCCTGAGGCTACTGGGCAGAAGCTGGGTCCACAGAGTCTTTCAATTTTAAAGCTCCCCAGATAAGCAGGATTTTCAGAAACTGCCTCAGGGTGGGGGTGGGGGTGGTGCAAAAAGGCTGTAAATTTTCTGATGGTGGAATGGGATCTTGTTCACCAGGACCTAAAATTTGGAATACACACACACACACACACACACACACACACACACACACACACACACACACACACGAGCAACTACATACATGCCCTTCGCTGTCTAGGATCCAGGCAATAGGTCTGGATGACCTACTAAAGAACGCAAACATTACAAATTCATAACGCATCATAGAAGACTTTTCTCCTACACACTTTCCAAAAAAAAGGAAAATACAATAAGAATTTTATGAAGAACGTGTGTTTTTTTCCTAGGAATAATACCAAACCAGATGAAGGGGACGCTCCAATGCCCTTACAGACAGATGCTCATCCTTTACTGCCCCCTGCTGGCAGCCAGACGAATCTCTGGTAAGTTTTATAATGGTTGGATTTCACTGTGGAATTCCAAGCATTTGTTTAAATTCAGCTTCTCCTATGACATCACGCGGCGTAGAAGGATTAGGGTAGCTTTGGCTTTTTCTTTCTTTTTTTTTTTTTTTTTTTTTTTGCTTTTTCAGCTTAGACGAGGTCTGGTTGTTGCTACACGGGAGCTGGAGCAGGGTCTACACCGGGTCTGTTGGTTTTTCCAATGAGTCAACACTGGGGTTAGCCATCTGGCTTTGTGTTGCTACAATCTGAAAGTGCACTATCGATCTTGCTTCCCTGCACAAGCGCCCACAATGCAAAGTCCCATGACCCCGAAAGAAGACCGTGTTCAAATGAACGCCTATCTCTGCGAGGGTAAAAATCCACTCCGCCATACAAAGTTTTGCAGAGAGGCATGCAGACGGTCAAAATGGGTTTCTGAGAGCTGAGATGCCGTGCGTTAGACCACGCCATGCCCGGGACGGCGGCTGGCCAGCCCCTTCTTAAGCATTACCTACCTTGGTCTGGAAGCAGCAATAGAGTTGGGTTAGATAAGGGTGTTTCCGCGCCAGAGCCAAAATCCTCTTCTCCGTCATCGTGCAGTCCACGTCGTCATCCTGCAGGATGACGTCCTTCTTTAAGACCTTCACAGCATAGACTTCATCCTTACCCTTGAGCTCGGCCAGCATGACCTGCAAACAGTTTTAATCATCTGGTCAGTCTACGAATACAGGGTCAAAGGATGTCAAACCCCTTAATGCTAATTGCTTCTTCCCTTTAATTTCTAATGAAGATGTTTAGGAAGTTTACATTTTAAACGTTTACCAACTACCTACCTTTCTTTTTTTTTAATCTCTGGCACAGTGCTCGGGAAAGAGAAGTTATTGCACCGGGAATAAGTAATTATTCATCTACAGTGATTCCATAATTATCAAAGAATGAATGTAGCATGCTTTCTCTCTCTCTCCCTTTTATCCTCCTCACTTTCCCCTCGTTCTTCCTTCCTTTCACACTATGTAGCACAGGCTGGTCTTGAACTCATGACACTTCGGCTTTACCCAAGTGCTGAGATATTAGGTGTGCCCCATCACACCACACGCAAATACAGGGCTTTCCGAAGAAGCAATGTGTTATGCATTTTCCTACGAGGTCTCCATCTTTACATGCCTGCTGGCACTCGGTTCAAGGTACATACACTACAGTTAATTCTGCTGTCGCCTTCATATCAGAAACCTAAGTTATTCCCAAGTAAGTTCTGTATAAGTTGTGCTGAGTGCTTTTGAGCACAATTTAAAATTCAGCATTATATCCTTGAAATAGAAAATTTCAGAACTAAAGGGTTAAACATTTTACACATTTCCTGATTTTTAATAAATATTTGTTTGTTTGTTTGCTTGCTTATTTGCTTTATATGAGTACACTGTTGCTTTCCTCAGACACACCAGAAGAGGGCATCAGATCTCATTACAGATGGTTGTGAGCCACCATGTGGTTGCTGGGAATTGAACTCAGGATCTCTGGAAGAGCAGTCAGTGCTGAGCCATCTCTCCAGCCCGAATTTCCTGATTTTTAAGAGGGCTATAATCATTCGCACAGCGTGCCACTTTAGGGAATAGCGTCTATGAGCAAGGGGCCACTTTCACCTACCCCTGCTGCTGGTCTGCTTCCTGTTCCTTAACAAGTGGGAGAGATTACCTTGATTCCATTTTCACCTTGCAGCCTACTTCCCTGGGGTATTTATTTTCTATTCGAGTCTCTTTGCGAGATCTACTTTCCTCCTCTGTCTAGTTATTTGTGGGGTTATGTTATTTCTCCTAGGCCTCCTGCCTTCTGCGCCGGCCCTCCCTCGCCTGCCTCGTGACAGTCTGCTATCTTGTCTTACTGAACACGACTCGCTATGTACTTAATGCCACCCTGTGTTTGCCATTACAGTTCTAACCACAGTGCTGCAGGCAGAGACACAAGTCCTTCCCTGGATGGCCTGATGGCTTATGGGTAGTCTATTTTCTTGGCGTTTGCCTATCAGTTGGTGTTTTCATTGATCTCCAAATAGTTACAGGCCATTCTCCTTCCCGAGGACTTTGAAGGACACTATTCCAATGTTGCTGTCAAAGTCAGAGAACATAACCCAAGGAACATGAGAGGTTGAAGATTCTGTCACCTACAGAATACAGCCTATAAAACTGGCCCAAACCGTCTTGTGATGGCGGTGATTTTGCCTAAGAAACTAGCTAAGCCCTCGGAGTCATCAGAACTCCGATCCCGTCTACATTATGTGCAAGCCTGGAAGCTCTGAGCCTGCTCTTTTTCCTAAAATCCTGCTCACATTCAGACCCAGCCCTGCTCATCGACTACGCCAGAGTCACACCTAAACCACAGGCCCAGGGTCTGTTTCCTATTGAGCTGGTTTTTAAAGAATGTGATTGCTTCAGCAGTTGCCACCTGAGGAAACTCCAGTATCCTCCCTGCCAGGAGATCTCAGGACAGATAGGGCGGAGCAGGCCCTGTGCCTGGGGGCTTCGCAGAGCCTTCCCCAAGAAGGGCCCTGGAATGTTGACTGGGTCTTCAGCTCCTGGCTGCTTCCCAGAGCCCAGGAGAGAGGAGAGCATCCGACATTTGGAGCTGTCTGATTACCCACCAGGCACAGCATCAGGGCAGACAAGGAGATAGGCAGTTGTCTGAAATGCCCCCTTGGTTTCCTAGGCTTTTTGTCTTCCTAAAAATGAAATCTTTGCGTTTTGTCAGGCCCATCCCTGAAGGGCACAGCCCCAGGAGGCATATGACGCAGCAGAGAGCAGGGGAAGTGTCGTCAAGGACAGAGGCCCCAGATCCACTACACGGTTATGCAGTTCTCCACTCACACGGAGAGGAAGAGCAGAATGTTTAGTAGGAGCTGGGAGAGTCAGTTAAAGGAATTTCAGCTCCCAAAGTCCTACACAGAAAGGTTTGCCCTGAACCCGGAGTCTACCAAGGGCAGGGGCTTACAGTTTGTGCTTAAAGTCTTCC
Source organism: Rattus rattus (assembly GCF_011064425.1). Taxonomy (NCBI): domain Eukaryota; kingdom Metazoa; phylum Chordata; class Mammalia; order Rodentia; family Muridae; genus Rattus; species Rattus rattus. The sequence continues at coordinate 6,479,761 of NC_046160.1, forward strand.
TACTGAGAAAGCGGGATTTCAGATGGCTCTCTGCACAAAGGAAGAAAGATGCACACGGGGTCAACTGTGGAAACCAGGGAGCACATGCTAAACACACGAAACCTCTCTGTGTGCTCCTCCCTCCTCCCTCCCTCCCTCCCCCTCCCTCCCTCCTTCCCTCCTCCTTCCCCTCCTCTGCCCATTTGATTAATGAGAACAGCCCAGTCCTACAGAGAAATGCCCACAGACCTTGCCAAAGCTGCCTTTGCCCAACACCTTGATGAAGTTGAACTCATCCAGGCCCAAGCGCTTGGCCTGGCCTTGCCGGACTTCACCGTTCTCGCCAGGGCTTGCCAGCTGGCCATCGGTAGACGACGAGGCTCGGTGCTCCTCTCCTCGGTTGTCAAATGACAAGGCCTTCCGGATGTTGTTTTCAAGTTCTTTTAGTTCTAGGGCCAAAGGTAAAGAGGAACTCGATTAGAACATACTTCACTAGCTGTTTACATCAGCCGTCAGCATTCAGAACCCATCCTTCCGTAGCCCCTGGCGGCAGATCCAGGGGCGTCCTATAGGCCTGTCTAACACATGTCTTTGGGTACCTAACGTACAATAAGGCACCGGTCTGCAAAGAGGAGGACATAGTTCCTGATCTGTCAGGATTCACTGCCAATAAAGGCCTCTGAAGGCCTCCTCACAACCTTGTCCATCATTTAGGTGTGGCGAGGCTGCACGTCCTCCCCAGATCTCTGCGGACTTGGGGGTAACAGGTACCCTTCCCTTCAACTTTCCTTTGAAGATGAGAGCACTCCAAAGCCACCCTCACAGGCATTACTGGTGAGAAAGTCACTCACTTGCTCACTCGCTCACAGGGACTATGAACTAGAACTAAAAGAACTTGGAAACGTCATCTAGGAAGCCTTTATTTTTCTCGCCTTGATGTTGGCTTTCCTCTGAGTACTTGTCCCGCACGAAGCTACCTAGTAGAATGAGCCACAGGCTTATCATTAACAAAAGACTAGCTTCCCACAATGGCATGTCACAAACTTGTCTCTGCTGCGTCAGGAATTCTGAAGTCCAATTTCACAATGACGAGACGGTCTTGTGGCCTTCCGGAGTATGTGACCCAAATTACCTGGACCATACCGCTGGGCGTCCCTTTGACCTTTTCTATTTGAAGAAGGTCTATTATGGTTAGACATTCACTCACCAACGTGAGCACTCGTCTGTATGGTATGGTTCTCCTGACGTGATCCTACTCTGAAGGACTCTCATGACTAACAGGGGTTACACACGGGGACAGAGTGTTTATACCTTGGAATGAGGACAGACCAGTGAGCAACGCCTCTGGAGAGGAAGATCTCTGCCTCTTTTTCAGAAGGACTTTAGTCATGAGGGCCCATGCAGGGGATCTGGAGTGAACTCATCTTGGGTGGAAGGACAATAGCCAAGCCTGCGGACAGCCTTGTGACAACAGACTCAGAATTCCATAGCTCACTCACTCCAAAGTATGAGTTTTGTCCTCCTGGGAAGGACTCAGTTGTTAAGAGCATCTTGGAAGGTAGAACCCAGATGTCTGAAGACCCCAAAGCTTGAAGAAAATGGCTCTCTGGATTCTTACAACAGAGGGAGACAGCGTCTTGCCCATCTGCCTTGTGGTAGTTACCAAGAGCGTTTCATATCCTTTAGTTCTCATGTCAGGCTCTGCAAGCATGGGAACTGCCTGGCTGGATCATCTGCCTGAATAAAGCCCCAAGGGACACAGCAGACAGCACACCAGGCAAGAGCCAGGCCTGGAAATCAGGGGTACGTCACCCTCCCCGGGTCTGTTATCCATGGACCCCATCTCTTTGAAGTTCCAGGACATTCCATATTTAAAGGAGAAAACTGAAAATCTTTGACTGGCCCAGGATAGGGTCTGTAAGCTGATTACTTAGGGAGGGATGGAATCTCTTTTGGGATGAGGCAAAGACGCAGAAAAAGAGACCGGAAGAGGGTCTGAGATCAGTTACTCTATAGTCTCAAGACTGGTGAACGGCCACTGAGACGGTCCTGCTTACTCCTGAGTAAGAAGTGCTGCGTCACAGTGATGGCCTCCAGTGAGGAGTTCATAGTTCAGGAGAGGCACACGCCCGTCCTGGACACCAAATTAGTTCTTGGCCTCAGGACAAGCATTTTCAACTCTGACCTCCCATTTCTCAGCCTGTTACCTGATATGGAGCTGATGTGAGTAAAACATTAGCGACAACACCACAGGAAGGGCCATAGAGAAGGGCACCACCACGCTGTGAGGCCGTTCCACCTTGTCCCTGCATGAAGCTCTTTCCAGGTTCTTTGGGACCCTTTAGTCACCAGGAGGGAGGCTTCAGACAGAAGTACTTGTTTAGTCCTAGCATCTCAGAGTCCATAAGCCTGTTATTATGCCCCTGAACTTACCATCTTAAGCGTATTTAGTCAGAAGGAAAGAGACATCCGGAGCGTAGGCCGAGGAAAGTCAGGCCTAGGGCTGACTCCCTTGGCTTCTCAGATTTCACCTTTCTATTCCCATCTGTTCATTCAAAGAACGGGAGAGGAGACATCTTCCCTAAATCAGCCTGATCTCAAATCTTGGGGTGCCATGATTAAAGGGGAGGACAACACAAGTGTATAGATATGTCTAGGTTCAGACAGAAGGATGGCTTGATGTGCAAAGGACTGGGACCTCTCTTCCTCTCTACACTTGAAGCTAGGCTGGTGGGAACTGAGGTTAGCACTCCCGCCTAGTGCCCTCAAGAAAGCCATGTAGCATGCGAGAACAGCCACCATATTGACAAGGAAGCAGTGGGTGGGGACCTGCTGGTGGGCTGCTGGCCATACTGAGTAACAAGTGAGAGGTCAGAGGTAAGAGGCAAGTCTCAGAGTCTCACCCTGGTCACAAGGGGAGGTGGGCGCTGACTTGGATCGGTCGTCTTCTGATGGGGAGTTTCCAGAAGCCGGCTGTGGGGACTCAGCACCAGCAGCGAGCTAAAGAGGACAGAGGACGGGAGAGTCATCAGAAAGGAGGCTTGTGCCGCCAAAGGCCTCAAGACACCGCACGGAAGCTCAGAAGCACAGCAATGTCCAGCAGATGGAGAGCAGGCGCTTAAGGATCCATGTGCCGACTTAATGGAAAACCAAACCAAAACATGAACGATCTCCACTCCTCAACATTTAACCTCTCCAAAGACAGACGACCTCTAAAGCTCTGCTCCAGTCGTTCCGCAACACCCTCCCCCACGCACCCTCATCCCTCGCTCCCGACCTCACAATATCTATATAATGCAAGTTCTCTCTCCAAGGCCGTGCGACCCTGACCAGCTCCACCCCGTTTGGTGTTTATCCGTGATCGTATCCACGTTGTTATATCATGACAGCATCTGCAGGTGCATGTTGGTTCTCTACTCACACTTTCCAGTACTTCCACTGCCCTACACATAACAGAAGCTCGTTAATATTTTCAGATGTCGTTTAACCCGTTCGCACATTTGTTTCCTGGAATAGCGTCGGCAGGTCCAACTTAAGTGTCAGTATGGATGTAGAGATAACGAGAATTGCGGCTCCCTTTGCTCTTGGTCTTCCCAAGGGCTTTTTCTAGCAAACGGTCTGAGACCCCTGAAAAGAGCTTCTGACCAAGGACATGCCTCTCCCCATCTGTCCTGCCATACAACTGAAGCTTTCTGTCAGGGCTGTCACTCCCTGGAGATTGCTGGATGATTACTCCCTGGTACTTTCTCTACCCGATCCTACATTTCCCAGCGGCCCTTTCTCATCGTCAGTTCACAAACGTTAAGTCTGCAAATGTAAGGCAGTGGACAGCACCTTGTCACCAGGACCACAGTCTGTGTGAATGCAGGACAGAAGAGGAAAGAGCATTTCCCTTTAAACCTCTTGTGACAGTGAAGGACTGTCACATTTCCAGCAGAGAAAGGCCATTCTTCTGAGAAGGACTTTCTCTAGGGCTTATCACTGGCGCAAGGCACCAGAGTCCTTGCTCAGGCTGCTTCTTTAGGGACCCTGGCATTACTGGCTGGTGTCATTGTGGCTTTGTAACCCCACTGCCTTGGGGCACCAAACAAAGTTGGTTTCTTTTTTCCCCCAGTAGGATTCACAGAGCTTAGAGAAGCCCCCAATGTTTGAGGCCTCACAGTGGACTTCGAGAGGGTGGTTTCTTTAGGGATTTTGAAACAGCTTTGTTTGTTGGGATGACAGGGAGTGTTAAAAAGAAGCCATTTGACCCTCCTCATCAGTGGGAACCAAGCTTTTCTGGGGACAGAGGGAAAAGACACGGATGGGTTCGAGACCAAGAAGAGTGGGGAATGTAGGCTCCTTGGAAGGGACTTCAGGCCAAGGGTAGAGGGAGCTTGAGGAACACAGGCCGTGAGGCACGCAGAGACACACTTGCTCTCCTAGGAAAGGCCTTGGAGAAGTCTGACTCCTGGCAGGTGGGGCCACACTGCCCATCCACAGCAGCACTGACTTTCTCAATAATATCGTCTTCATAACCTGGTTCCCAGAGGCTTCTAAAATTTTCCAGAGCAGGTATCATGGCTGGAGCAGAGCCCACTAGGGATGCCCTTAGCTCTCTTCACATCCGTAGGCCTTGACTTGCCATAAGAACACATTAGGGAATACAACTCTTCCTCGCGACACTTGGAACGTCATATGGATAAATAGGGCTCCGGTCTCTAAAGAAAGGCCACGGGTTCTGAAATCATGATCAACTCAGCGCTAGCTGAAGGAGCTGGCTCATCCGTGCACCATTATCCTCAACACCAGGGCCCAGATTCAGACACTAACTACCTCATGACAGTTCTGGAGACAGGTTGGTCTGCCTCCGTGCCTAGAGCAGCAGAGACCGCGAGGGAGCTGGTGGGAGTCGAACGACCCAAAGACCATCGGAAAACACGGACATTTGTGTTACAATTCATGGCAGTGGCAAAGTTACAGTTATGAAGTGGCAATGAACAATTTTATGGTTGGGGTCACAGCACGAGGAACCATATTAAAGGGCCGCAGCACTGGGAAGGTTGAGAACCATTGTCATGTATTTTTTTCCAGAAGGGACTTCGAGGTCTTCTTCTTAAAGCTTGTTTTCTCTGGTAAACTTTTTATTCTGTCGTGTTCCCGAAAATTGAACTCAGGGGTTTCACGGACACGTAGGAAAAGACTCTAGTGCTAAGACCCCCCAACCCACACATAACTTAAGGCTTGCCCTGCCATCTGCTTCCTCCAATTCTGAGGTATAATGAGCCGTTCATGTTATCTGGCCTCTTTCTACAAACACAGGATATTTTGAGTAAGGTGTCAATGCCAGGAATCTTATACCCCAGCGTGAAAATACTCAGAAGCAGGCCTGGAGAGGGTTCCAGCGAAACTACCCAGGGGTCCTTACCTTTTTCCTTCTCTGGCCACTGTTGGTGATTTTGTCTGGAGTAACGCCAAGATCGGCCAGCACCTTGGCAATTCCTCTGGCGTCCACCCCACAGTTGGGAGCCACGTTGGTCTCGCATCGACGGTGAACATTCATTTTGCAGACTGTAAGGGAACATGGGGAATAAACATCTGTGCCCAGGCCAAACATGATCTTTACCAAATTACAGAAGTCAGTGCTCATTCAAAAGAAGTTGGAAAGTGAAGAAATATAAAAATAGATAAAACTACGGCCTATTCCATTACAGAGACCTACAGCAACCCAGCAGCCATCTTGCAGAAAATGTCCAGAAGATGTTTCTGGTTGTTTCTCCCTGACGCTTTTCCTGCATACATGAAGAGCAAGCAGGTGGTACATTACATTTCCTTTAGGGCAATGGGACACTGCCTCTGTAAGAACCAAGTTATTTTCACCGACCTAGGATTGATTCTAGGCACAAATGGGTGCATGCCACATATGTGGTCTGCCCACCACTCTGCTGTGGGTCACATGGCACAGGGAGCTCCCTGGTAATCACAGGAGACACTCAGCCAGCTTCCAACAGGGCCAGAGGAAAACAAACAGTCCTGAAATAGGCTAGAGCGCTTCTGCTTGTCCTACACAGGCCTGCCCTGAGAAGAAGCATCTTATTTGAGCTTTATTCCTGGGTTTTATCAGACCCTAACGAAACCGGGGGAAACATTACGTCCAGACCACTCTAATCATCCCATTTCACCTGAGGCCCGTGCTGGGGGCTGGGGTTTATACTCCGTAGGCACAAGCTACCTATAAGACACCATACCATAGAGCACTTGATGGCAGTCCCTTGTATATCATATCTAGTTATCATGAAAAGAACAAAACATACAAAATAGTTTGAGGAGATGGCGTGATGGATCTAGACATTGATATAGCAAGGATATTGGAATGATTAGACTGGGATTATAGCTAATAAGCTTTAAGAGACTCTGAGGGTACAGCTCAATGGTGGAATACCTGCCTACGTACTCGTACATCGAGCCCTGGGTTCCATCTTGGATGGGGGAATAGGAGGTCAGTTTAAGGAGACCTGCCACCTCAAGGTTTCCACTACTTTCCGAAGCAAACTGTGGCCCAAGCCTCTGACACAAGGGCCATTGGATGATGTTTACAATCCAAACCGTCACATGGGTATGATGACGGTGATTGTTTTACTAAATGATGCCCCCACACTGCTATGATGTGATGCTGGCATGTGACAGCTCAACTGTTACAAGAGTCCTGTTCTATTGCTAGTTACTATTATCAACCTCATTGTGCCTAATTTATAACTCTGTCACAGGTAAAAGCCAGGAAGAAAAGCAGGGCCCATTTGCAGTTCCCAGTGCCCATGGGAGCTCTTTGTCATATCTCCTGCCACTCCATGAGGGTTTTGGAGTGAATCTGCTTCTTCGTCCCACGATATTAACTGGATACAGATAGTTTTAGACCAAGGAAAGCCATTGTATTGAGAGAGGGGCAGTGCATAGTGATAAACAAGCCAGTTCACCAAATAGATGAAACCCCTGGTGTATACACCTAGCAAGAGACGCCAAAAGTGTATCTGGTTAAAAAAATGAAAAAAAAAAAATGGATGGCCTCACTATTAGATCCAGAGACTTCAACCTCCTCCACCAGACAGGAACAGGCTTGAAGACAGAAAATCCTCAAGGCCACGGTTCAATGCTGCAACTCTATCAATCACCTGATATAACTGGCTGATATAACTCAGTTCAATAACCTGAACTGAGTCCACTGACTTTCACCCAGCAGAAAGACACACACTGTCTTCAAGCACACAGAAATGTTCCTTTGTATACACCCCACGGTGAACCATAAAATGCCTTAAATCAAATCGTTTCGGAACTGTTCTGAGTTTCCATCCTAGCCTGAAACAGACCATAGAGACAGCAACTGTTGGACTCCAGCTCTGGGACTGTATGCATGCTGGGTGCTAGGCCAGTGAAGTCAGGTACGGTCCAGCACGTCCAGATGGTTGGCAGTCTTTAGAACTAGAGTTAGGCCATGCCTACAGTGGGTCTAAGGCTGGTGTTGACATGGTGGCAAATGCTCCAGACTATTGGGGCCATGAAGTTGGGAGCATCACCAAGCTACCTACCCTGCTCCCACTAAAACACCTCTCTCCATACTACCACATCAAGAGCCCGAAATGGCTGTACCACAACGACCGGGGCTTCTATCTGGAAATTCCCCATAATGGGTGGAGGGATAAGGTCCAGGAAAAGGGTGAGGAGTACAATAAACTACAATGTTAAGAACAGGAAAGTGGGCCAGAGAGATGGATCGGCCTTTGGTGGCTACGCTAACAACCAAGCTGTCAACCCGAGAGAACGCGTGTCATTAGAGCAGTGCACATGGACTCTATGCTGCTATGGAGGAAGGAAAAAGGTCACTGACTCTACACAGAAGCTGAAATTCTAAGGGAGTAAAGCCACCAAGAAAACACAGTGCCAAGAAGCAGATGCCAGGCTGGAATCGGGGCAGTGTTGTTCTGAGCATGAGCTCCAAATCACCAGAGTTCACTTTATTGGATTGTGAAAGCTATACTTTTAAATTTTATCCCCAAAAAAACTGTATAGTATTTATACCATGTCTGATTGTAGACCACAGGGGAGTGGAACTAGAAGTCAGTAACAGAAAGGTAACTGGAGAATCTCAAGCAACACACTACCAACTAACAAGGAAGAAAAAGGAAGACTCCCAGGGGGAAACTGATCGATGTTTATCAATTATAGCTTACCAAAGTTGATGAGATGTAGCCAAAGCAGTACTTAGAGGAAAATTCATAGCATAAAAATGTGTATATATTAGAAAGAAAAGGTTCCTAAACCTTGCCATCTAAGCTTTAGCTTAAGAAACTAGAGAAAGGTACAAAGGATAAAATAAAATAAAAATTGCATCAAAAGCAATTAAATTATGAATGCAAAGTCAAGTGAGAAAAAGCTGTTTTTTCAAAAGATCAATGAGCCTTTCATGGGGGGAGAGAGAGCACGAGGGGGGAGGAAGGAGGGGAGGAGGGGGGAGAGGAGAGGAGAGAGGAGAGAGAGAGAGAGAGAGAGAGAGAACACAATTGTTGTTGGGCCTTCTGAATCATAGATAAGTGCTCTGTCACTGAGCTACATCTCCAAGCCTCTACAGATCCTTAATATATTTGAAATGATAAATATCAGAATTAGACATCTGTCAAAGCGCATGCAGGAAGAAGAAAAGGTCAGTAAGAATAGCTCTTCTGCTAGTAAAGTTTAGTCAATAATCCCTTTCTGAAAAAGCACTGGGTCCAAATGGATTCACTGGTCAAGGTTACTGACTTTTAAGGAAGAAAAACCTATTCTCTGATGTGTCTTTTGGGAAACAGAGGCAGAGGAGAAATTTCCTAACTCATCACAAATCCCCGCCATCCCAAGGAGAAAAGACAAGGGAAAGCTACAAGCCAGGATCTCGCACCTTAGATGCAGACACTCAAAGCAAAAATTTAAAAGTTGACAATAACCCTTAACAAAACTATAGCAAAATTAATCTAACAATGATTTAAACCTAAGAGGGTATTAAATGCCATGATCTTGTGGAATTATTACAGGTGTGGAATGCAGATTCAACATTTGTAACAAGACTTCTCACTAAGGCTCGCCAGCATTAGTCTGGAGATGGGAACCTAGAGAGCAGGGCAAACACAAGAACCAGAGGGCACCACACAGAGAGGAAGCCGAAGGGTCCCTGTCTGCAGATGCAAACTTGTCTGTAGAAAATGTTAAAGAATAGAGATTAAAGGAGAGAGAAGAGGGGAGGGGAGGAGAGGAGGAAGAAGGCACAGGAAAGAGAGGGAGGGTACAGGAAGAGGAGGGTCACAGAGAAAACTGGCCTAGAGCCAATACTTGGCTATAATAAGGTTCAGGATATAGGGTTAATAGAAAGTCAATCAATTCCCTATACACCAGCCATAAATAAAGGGATTTTAAAACTAAAACCATTGTTGATTAAATGAGCATTCCTAAATGAAATAAATAAAAATCTAGCAAAAATATATACAAGGTTTATATGAGAAAAACTAAGAAATTATGATTTTAAAACCCTAAAGAATTAAATGTGTGGAGTTTCATCTCACAATTATGGATTGAAAGCATCGATGGCGTGAATGAGAAGGGATCCTATAGGCTCGCTCGCTCATATGCTTGAATACCTGGTCCCTAGTTAGAACTGTTAGGGAAAGATAAATGGTGTAATGGTGGGTGGGCTTCGAGGTTTCAAAAGACATGCCCAGTGTTCTCCCTGTTTCCTGTTTGAAGATAAAATCGTGATCTATTAGTCATCCCGTCTACAATGGCATCACTCCACCAGCCTAACTAAATGTTTTCTTTTATCAGTTGCCCTGGTCATGTTGTCTTATCACGGCAATAGAAAAGTAGTAACTGAGATAAAAACAGCTCGAAGCTGTCAGAACCTTAGCTTTTCTGAACTTGAGTTATAAACTTGAGGCAGTTCCAACAAACTGATTCCTGAAAGGCTAGAAGCCCATAGTCAGCCTGGTAATGGGGAAGAGTAAAGTCAGAGGTCAACCTTGAATTCTAAGACTTACTGTATAGCTACAGTAAGGACAGCAAGAATCAGTTAAAGAAGAAGTGGTCATTGGAGCAGAACATAGAGCCCAGAATGGGGCCCATAAAAACACAACTATCCAATATTTACCAGGGAACAAAGCTAATGTAAAGAGGTAAACGCAATCCTTTCTACAAGTTGTGTGGGCACAGCGGACATCCACATACAACAACAAAACCAGCAAACAAGACCCTCAGCTCAGACAGAAAAGTGAGCTCAAAATGGATCGTAGACCAAATACAAAACTATGGAGCTCCCAGAAAATAACACGGGAGATTTGGGTGACCTTGGGTATGAACTTACCGTTTTAGATATGTCATCAAAGACATGATCTAGCAGAAAGACAGAGAGACAATACTAATAACTAATGGTGAGCAAGACTTCAATAAAAAAGAAGGCCTCTGCTCTGCAAAAGACAGCATAAAGATGACCGGCCACAGAGTGTAGAAATGTATTTGCAAAATATATCCTTTATTAAAGCCTAGTATCCAAATTAGACCACACCCAAAATCCAACAACTCAATTAAAAATGGACAAAACATGTGGGCAGAAACATCACCAAAGGTACTCAGATGGCAAATATATAAGGATTATGTGTTTGTTATGCATCAATAGGGCTTAGTTCAATTAGATTAACTCAATTAATTCCTGGTTAGGGTTTCTATTGCTGTGATAAACCACCATGACCAAAGCAAGTTGGGGAGGAAAGGGCTTATTTGGCCTCCACATCACAGTTCATCACCAAAGGAAGTCAGGACAAGACCCTGGAGGCGGGAGCTGGTGCGAAAGCCATGGAGGATGCTGCTTCCTGGCTTGCTCACCGTGGCTTGCTTAGCTTTCTTACGGAACCCAGCACTACCAGCTCATGGCTGGCCTCATCTACAATGAGTCGGACCCTTCCACATCAATCACTAATTAAGGAAATGCCCTCCGGGCTCGTATGATCTGATGAAGGCATTTTCTGATTTGAGGATCCCTTTTCTCTGATGACTCTGGCTTGTACCAAGTTGACATAGAACCAGCCAGCACAGAGGAGATGGGGAGATAGCTTAGTGGGTACGAGCGCTTCCTCTGCAACCATGCAGACCTGAGTTCAAGTCCCCAGCAGCCTAGTAAAACTCTGGGTGGCAAGGAATAAAAGAGGATGCCCAAAGGCCTGTTTACATGTCCACATGTGCATGCACACACACACACACACACAGAGAGAGAGAGGGAGAGAGAGAGAGAGAGAGAGAGAGAAAAAGAGAGAGAGAGAGAGAGAATTCGACACTGCTACATCATTCTATTAAAATGGACAAAATCTAAAACACTGCCAACATCCAATACTGGTCAAGATATGAGATATAAAATCCTCATTCGTTGCTAGTTCAAGGGTGGGGAAGAACGGCATAGCCATATTTAGCTATGAGACAACTAACTCAGTTGCCCCTCAGCCCTGAAAAAGTTCTCTTTATCATATAATACGGCAAGTATACATCTGGTACTCCTTAAACCAAAATCGGTTGAAACTTTACATCTACACCGAAAACCTGCCCGTGGATGTTTTCGGCAGTTGTATTTATAGTCATTTGGCACAGGGGACCCTTAGGGCAGTGGTGGCCTCCTGTCTCCTATGCCACCGTGCTGGATGCATGATGTCACTCTAGAACTGCCCAGTCTCACAGATCTTCTGATGCCCACCGTAAGCCTCAGTGTAAACCGTGGACTTCACATGATGATAGTGTGTTGGCGCAGGTCCTCCAGTGCTCACCAGTCACTCATGGTGGGCCCATGCATGTGTAGGACAGGGGAACTCTCCACACTTCTGCTCAGCTTTGCTGTGAGACCCAAACTTCCCTAAACTCCAAGGTCAATAGAGCAGTTAAGAAAGTGTTTGTATCAAACCAAGCCGGTGGGGCTGGGCCTCCTGCTTGCCCCGCGAGTGTGATCACTGGCCTGGAGTGGGCACAGTATAGAGGTCCCAGCTAAATGGATGTCCTAGGATGAAGGCACTGTGGGGATATGTGGGAGAGTTTTCTCAGTTACAAAGACAAACAAGAAAACTCTACCGTAGCCCTCTGGGTCTGGGCCGAGTAGGACTAGGAAGGCCTGAGCATCCTCAGGCAGAACACATAATAGTCCAGAATATTTTGCCCCTGCTTGGCTTCCCCCTTCCCCCCATTAGCAAATCAGCAACACTCACCTCTCCAGTCCTGCCTGCCCAACAACACTGCCCAAGAGTAACTAGTTCTTCAGTTTAACCGCTGGCGCCCTCTGGTGTTGAAATATCAGACCTGTCCTTCCCAGGATGGTTGGGTTGGAAGGTTAGCGAACTGGTGGTTTTAAAGAGGACTTTGCCTTTAAACACACACACACACACACACACACACACACACACACACACACACACACACACACACACACACACACACACACTCGGGACTATGAGGGGATACCCCACACATAGCCGTGAACCGTCGGATAACAGTCCATCTGCACTGGCTTCTTAGAGATGAAAACATGCCCAAAAGAAACAAGTCACTTTGCCTTGGGGCTCTCATTTGCTTTAAAGAGACAGGGTTGCTCTGCCATGTAGTTTGCATTCCTGGTGAGCTGAGCACAGGCTATGTGCAGGTGGGGCTGCATCAGGTGGGGCTGCATCAGGTGGGGCTGCATCAGGTGGGGCTGCATCAGGTGGGGCTGCAGCAGCATGGCCATACCAGACCAGCCTGGGCTCTGGGGACCGGGACCTGCATGTTCTGTACTATGCTGTACAATAGGCGTGTGTGTGTGTGTGTGTGTATGTGTGTGTGTGTGTGTGTGTGTGTGTGTTTCTATGTTCATCTTTCTCATGCTGATATTAAGTCTAGGCTCACAGTAAGAGGGAAACGCTTACAAAGACCATTTTAGAGCAAGCCGACCTTCCGAGGGTGTCGGCAGAGCCACAGCTGAAGAGGTTACTGGGCCTGCGTGGGCCGTAAGAATGCTGTGTGTTGGGTGCACACACACAGCACGCACAGAGAGGCGTGGGAAGACCTAAAGCAAGTGTTTCCGTCTCGGGTGGAAGTGTGAAGACACCAGAAAGTGCACCTCTTTATAGCTGCACATTTTCTCTTAAGTCTGGCTTGACTGGCTCACAGGCAGGATGCGTCTTTATATTACTGGCACACATTTAATTCTAAAAACAAAAATGAAAAAACAAAGGTGTGACATGGGGTCTAGTGGTTTAAAAGTAACGGAAGTCTGGATTTTGGAACTGATGAGAGTGAAAGCCCTTTTACGTTCTCAAACATCCAATGTACCTTTGTATAAAAGGGAAGCAGAGGTAGACGTGGCAGTTGCCTATAATCCTAACCCTCAGGAGCTGAGGCAGGAGGATGGCAAATTACAAGCTAGACTGAGCTACTACTAAGACCTTGTCTCAGAGAGATGGAGAAGGAGGAGGAGGAGGAGGAGGAGGAGGAGGAGGGGAGGAGGAGGAGGAGGAGGAAGGAAGAGAAGGAGGAGGAGGGAGGAGGAGGAGGAGGAGGAGGAGGAGGAGGAGGAGGAGGAGGAAGGGTGACCTGTCTCTCTGTGGGCTCTGAGTAGCCGTCCTCTGACTTGTGTGGCTGCATTAACTTTCTATTACATCCAGAAGGCAGAAGGGCAGATGGTGGCCTGCATGCAGTCCCCCTACTATGCAGTAACCAAACCAGGACCATGAGGGGCTCTGCCAACCCATAGCCTGCAGTCTTCAAACCACAGCTTCTCAACAATTCTGCTAATGTTTATCACCTCCTGCAGGCACCGTGAGCCTGGGACCACGGGAGTTACTAAGATGGATGTCAGAGAGTCCGGGGCCAGGGAAGACCCTCCAGGTAGTCATTCCCAGAGCACACATTCCTCTTGCCTCAGGGCATGGCAGTAGCACCGTCAGAGGACCCTTGACAGGCCTGATGAAGCACAGGGCCCGGCAGAGCCGTGCAGGCCAGACTGCAGCCTGTGAAGGAGCTCTGGCTTCTTCCTAAACTGTCTCTTGGTATCTTCTGACTCTGGGTGGCCGGGCTGATATGTGCGTGGGTGATGAGAGGATTTGAAGGCCTATGGGTGAGTGGCGCTTCGTCAGTTACACACCAGTGGTAACCTGGACTCCAGAAGCCATTTCTAGGCTGTGCATGGTGGCCATTACGCTCTACAGAGCAAGAGCCTGTACCAAGTGCCTCAGACTGTGCTTAGCCTAGAAGTGCAGGCAAAGAAAGGGATGTCTGTCTGTCTGTCTGCTTGGAGCCAGTATTTTTCTGGCCTTGCTTGAGGAACTCAACTGTTCAGTAACTGTGTACACCTGGTCCTTCTGTAGGAAGGGCAGGGGAGGCCATTCCAAAGGCCAGGGGCCAGCCCCTGACAGGCTCCAGGCTGTACGCCCGTTATTTCAAGTTTTGCGTCCCCGTCATTCAACAGAAGCAAAGTTACATAGCACAGAGCAACATTCCTGTCACTGTCTGACCACATAAAATGTAGACAACGATGGTCCTAGAAGATGACGTCACTGGGGCATCACAGGCACTGCAGTTTGTCAGTATAGCGTGTTCAGTGAGGTTTGTACAACAGCAACATGGCATCTTAATCACATTTCTTAACCAAATCCCTGCCACTAAGTGATGCAAGATACAACTGTCCTCTCTCCCAACAACTCCCCGACTGACAAAGGGGCAGATCCTGAGAGAGCGAATGTACGATGCTTGTATGTGGTTCAGATAATTTCAAGCTATCGGTGCAGCGTGCCCGTGGCCAGCACAACGTCACAGGTCCGTCTGTTTAGACTCAAGTTCTTGAGAAACCCGTTTTCCTGAACACTAGAACCTGTTCCCAGTAGGACTGGCAGCAGCGCTGCGCTCACAGAGTTTCCCATGGGCTGTAGGTAACAGGGGAGCTGAGCTCTAGCCAGGACCGCTCACCAGCAGTGGTAAAACCTGGTGGAACCTCTGAGCCGGAGAGCAGGGCAGAGCTCCAAGGGGACCCCACATAGGTCAGTGGCTCCGCTAAGTCTCCCCTCTCTTTTGTCTATCTCTCCTTCGTTAGCATCTCCCTCCTGGCTGTCTAAAAGACTCTGAAACATTTCCAACATTGCTGGAGGTAGCCAAGAGCTAGTTCTCTCTCTCTCTCTCTCTCTCTCTCTCTCTCTCTCTCTCTCTCTCTCTCTCTGTGTGTGTGTGTGTGTGTGTGTGTGTGTGTGTGTGTGTGTGTGTGTGTGTGTGTATGAGGCAGGGTTTCTCTGTGTAGCCCTGGCTGTCCTGGAACTCACTCTGTAGACCAAGGCTGGCTTTGAACTCACAGAGATCGGCCTGCTTCTGCCTGCTGAGTTCTGGGATTAAAGGCATGCACCATCACCGGTCTTGGATTACATTTTTAAGGCATATTCACTGTTCATGTTCATTCTCCCTGGTCTCACACAGTGTGGGGGGTGTGCGTGTTTCCTGCCAATCTTTGCTGCTTCCCTCCGGTATGCCCGTGAGGTCCTTCCTTCCTGTGGCCTTTGCAGCTTATGTTAGAACCAACCATCCTGGGCCCTAAAAGGTCCATCTGTGACTCTCCTCTCCTCACGCCCGAGGTCCTTAGCAAGAGGGTGACATCTTTTCTATAGCCACTCCTACTGATCATTGAAAATGCTAAGCCAACAAGAATGGCCAGCAGCGAGATGGCTCCATGTCCCAGGGATAACCAATCAAGTTAACCAACCCATCCCCATGTCAAATTTATCATTTTGTCCTCAGCCCTGGCCTCCCTCCCACAGCTCCCCTTCCACAGACTGTGCTGTTATCATCATAGCAGTTTGGTCACTCTAGACCCTGAATCCATCCTCTTTGATACATTGTTACTCTCCTCCTGTTTTTTTTCCACAGCAACCATGATTTACAATGTCCACAATATCTTAGCAAAATTCCTTCAGTGACCAGTGTGTCCATATTCTGTTTATTTCCTTATACTGCATTTATTAAAAGGTGGTTACTATTTATTCTTACAGTCAGGACAGAAAATAAAACCTAATTTAAAAATGCTCTGCACGTAACCATCTTACTTTGCTCACCGTTGGCTAACACTGTGGGCACAGTGGGTGATGTGCATGACGAGGCCCTTTGTTCGGGCTCCTTGAGTATGTTTCCACATGTCATGCTGCTGTGCTGTCACTGAGGCTACACTCATTGGAACAGACAGTTTGGAGGTGGCACAGCAGGGGCAGAGTAACTGTTTCAGTTACTAAGCTATAGGATGTGTACACGTTAGTCTCAGTTTCTGCCATGGGGATGTGGCTTTCCATGTACAGCCCATGGAGGACCAGTAAAACACCACAGGTGACAATGCCCTAGTGTGACTTTCTCCAAGAGTCAGCTCTGAGCAAAGGCTGGAGAAGGAAAGCCACCAGTTTATACCTATTCCTTCATTAGTCTTCAAAAACTACGCCCTCCCTTCTAGTCCAGTGCCTCTTTTCTTTAAATCTTCCATTTTGTTTTTCCTGGGTTGCCACCACTTTAAAAGGCACAACTAGGTCTTCCTTGTCACAGTTCCTTCACACTCCTGGCCACTTTCTTCCAAGAGAGGTCTTAACAGGCAGACAGTCAGGAGACAATGGCTCATCAAGGGTACGTGGCCAATGCTCTAGCCAACTCTGGGGCCTACTTTAGAGAGAAATACTACAAGGACAGAATGTTTTTTGCAAAAGGAAGAAATAAAGGGAGGAGACACGGATATCGGGCTGAGGGGTCAGGGGAGACTCACCTTTACACTGCAGGCCCTGCCGCAAGAGGCCCCAGAGCAGGGACCCACAGTGGTCACAGAACGTGGGGACCTTGTAGTTGTGGATCCCGAACTTGTGGGGCATGTTGACGCTGAAGCGTTGGGAGCCCACCTGCGGGGACAGGGAGACACACCGTCAGCACTCAGCTCCTTCAGGGAGCTCACCGCCCCCTGGGTTCCTGTATGGGTTCTTAGAGAACGCCATTTCCTGAAGACACAAGCCATTGCAGGCCCCCAAAGGGAGCCTCTCCTCTGGCCCAGCTTTCACTTCTGAAGTCATCCTAATTCACAGAAAGACAAGACTGCTTCCCACATACACGCCAAGACATCGCTGGGTGCTATCAGCACTGTGTTGCGTGCGGAGGTCTAGTCTGGGAAAGAGAAGCTTCCAGCAGCTTAAGATGAAACCCGAGATCCCATGAAGTAGCACATGTCCACAGCACAGTTGGAAGATGAAGATGGCTAACAGAGGGATGGCCACGGGACACTGAGTTAAGGCACAAGGCACTATTGCCTTAAACTCTACTACTACATAGTGGGTAGGGCCGCTGGTTCCTCAACATCACAGACAAGGAAGCAAAGCACTGTGGGATTCAGAAACATGCAAAGAGGTGCAAAGACAGTTCTGTGTCCCCATATGTCCGATTTCAAAGCCCAGGGTTCTAATCCACTCTGCTGCTACTTGCTCATTAATGGAAAGGAGACAGAATAGACAGAGGAGAGTGAACAGAAACACGGGTGTCTGGGCAGCAGCTCGGCTCTGGGTTTCCTGGTTCCCCAGGACCTCAAGATTTCTCATCTGGAATGTAAGGATAGTCTCTCTGCCCCACCTGATGTCACAGGAAGGTGAGGTCAGCAAACTAACGGAAGAGAAGCGAAGGGGACATGAAGGGTTCTACAGAGCCGAGAGTCCCCAGTCAGCACAGTTCACCTTCCCGAGTCTTCTCACACTACTCTCTACTTCCCTCTAGAGCTACTTCTTGTCCAGCCGGTGAGGTAGCCACATGGACCAGCCCTTCTCAGGCAGAGCAGGAAAGCCTGCGAAGAAAGATGCACTTCTGACCCTAGGAACCAGGGAGGGTGTGTAGGGTGCCTGGGATCACCAGCTGAGTGTGGCATGGAAAGGCCCACCTTGGAGGAGTCGGGAACAATGACAGCTAGGTACAGACACTGATCGGGGTGTGGATGTGAACCCGTGCCTAGGTGTCCCGTTAGCCAGCTCCCAGAAACGGTCGGTCCTCCCATGGAGCCAGAATGCTGATATCTCTCTCACCCATGGGCCATTCATTAGGGTCCTGTCAGAGTACACATTTTCCAGGATTTTTGAGAATAACTGTGCCTACCTTAGATTTATGGCAAACAAGTGTCACATGTGTCAACCATACATGTCCCTTTCTGATTCCTAAGACTGGATGAGGTCACTGTCCACTCTATTCCTGTAGTTCTGAAGATATGATAGATAAATATGGGAAGAGAGGCTAACCTATCAGGAATAATTTAATAAAGGTATGAATGGCGGACTAAGGTGACGAGGTCGGGAAGTTTCCCTAGTTCAGGGAGGCCATTATGGGGTTGGAGACAGCTGTATGAATCTCAGCTGGGATCAACAAAGATTCCAAGGTATCAGAACAGCGAGGAGATAATGAGGTGTCAAGAAACATACAAGAACACGCCAGAGTCATATGGAGAAGCAAATACCAAGACCACACACACACACACACACACACACACACACGCACACACACATATACACACACACACACACACACAGTAGACATGCCCATGGGGGTATGGGTGTGCAAATAGGGAGAATTGCAAGATCCAAAAACAAACAAAAGCCAAGGTGACAGGAAGACCTGTTCCCGTTTACTTCGCCAACAAGGAGTACACAGACTGACATCAACATACAACTGGCCAAGTGCTCATGGTGGG
Organism: Rattus rattus; assembly: GCF_011064425.1. Classification (NCBI taxonomy): domain Eukaryota; kingdom Metazoa; phylum Chordata; class Mammalia; order Rodentia; family Muridae; genus Rattus; species Rattus rattus. Next base: position 6,498,479 of record NC_046160.1, read on the forward strand.
AAAGAAAGCACGCAAGGCGCCCGCCATCGTCAGAACACTTCTGCTTGCTTTTGTTTGAGATGGAGTCTTTCTACGGAGCCCAAGCTGGCCTCAGACTCACTATTAAAGTAGAGTGTTTTTGAATAGAGGACGTTGGAAATGAAGCAAGTGTTTGTGGTATGTGTGTAGATGTGTGTATCTACATTGAGCTAGTGACTCAAAGGAATGAATTAAAGACTAGTCACCCAACACAAGGTACTCAGTGATAACAGAAGCACAGGGGCTGTGGTGGGGACACCAGGATGGCTATCAACCCTACCATTCTTGAGACCCTGACCTTTGTCTCTGGGTATATAGGCCACATTTAAGAGCAAGCCTCGATGGAGAGATCATTGCTCAATCTGTCAGGAAAGATAGAAGGAAGCATCTGGTGCCAAATTGAGCGGTAACTGTGTGCTTCTGATCTTACCTCCGAACTATTCAAAACCCAGAGCATTATGGGACATGGCCTTTCCACAAAGTGAAGGAGAGCATCAGAAAACTAAGGTTCCCGGGCGATGAGACCTGTGAGAACCGTGGAGTCAGGGTTTACGTGTCTTTGCTTCCACTGGACAGGCACAATGCCTGCCACACAGGAAGTGCCTAGTCAATGGAATGTCCACGGGAAGGAAGTCAGGCCGTGAAGCACGCTATCTCCCTCTCCATCCTCATGTGAAGGCAATGACAGTAACCATGTACTGCAGGTTATGCTCTGAGGTCAAGGGTCAGGTGAGACAGCTGCTGGGGCGTACTGTGTTTTTCCTTCCTTGAGACTGGGTCTCACATATCCCAGACTGGCCTTGAACTCACGATGTACACAGCTGTGGGGATCAGGCCTCAGTTTATCCTCAGGAGCACACAAGGCTCGGTCACAGCCTTGCTCCTTGCCGCTTTCAGAGGCAACACAGAAGCAAGAGGAGACTCAAGGATGAGAAGGGTCCTGGATGCAAAATTCCTATTTGATTGACATTTTTTAGGAAGTGGGTAGAAGGAGTCTGTCTGTCACCTGGGGACTCTGATTATACGCTCACTTTACTCTAAAGCCGGGTGTCTGGTCCTCCTGGGCTTCCTCTGACCTGATCCTAGTGACTTATGTCTATGCGGTACTTAGTGAACTGGGAGTTATTGGACGCACACCTTTGAAATTAACGTTCTGGGCACAGATGACGTCTGTACTCATTGGTACGCCTGCCTCTCCCTCAGGAAGGCCTTCGCGCCTACTACTGGGACTGCTGTCTGGATTAGTGCTTCTCAATCTGTGGGTCGCGACCCCCAGGGGGACAGGGGAGTTCTAACTACCCTTTTATATAGGTCACCTGAGACCACTGGAAAACAGATATTTACATTACAACTAGCAACAGTGGCGAGATTACAGTTATGAAGTAGCAACAAAAGGAATTTCATGTTAGGGGTCTCCACAGCATGAGGAACATACTAAACAGTCACAGCCTTCGGATGGTTGAGAACCACTGATCCTGAGTCTTAGGGGAAACCCGGCTCCCATGTGGAATTCCACATTCTCATAGCTCTAGAGGTTTCCTTAAAGCGAATCTGACCCTGGTTTCTAAGCTAAGAGACAGGGAGCCAAGGCTCAAGCTCTAAGACAGACCAGACCGCCTGGGTCTGAATGCAGCTAGCTCTTTCACAGTAGCTGTGCCTTGGGCAAGTTTTGTGACCACTTTGGTGCTCCCAGGCTCTCTGCTAAGATAGTGGCAGTGATACCGGCTACGGCCTTAAATGGTTTGTGCTTCTGAGCCAGGCACAGCAAGTATTCGGTGACACTGTTCTAATCTCTCTCTCCTAAGTACTGTTGGGCTATTCGCTCAACTCTGGTTCCCACCACCGCTTTAAGGTTTGGCTCCTGTTGTGTGTTGATTATTGCCCTCAGGTGAACTTATCATGGGGCCATTTCAGTGTTCCCATGAGATAGTGAATAAGACTCCATTTCAAAGCCAGTGCCTTTAACCCTAGCACTTGGGAGGCAGAGGTGAGTAGATTTCTAAGAGAGACTGGTGTGGTCTATGCAATGGGTTCCAGGACAGCTGGAGCTCCACAGAGACCCTGTCTTATAGATAGATAGATAGATAGATAGATAGATAGATAGATAGATAGATAGACAGACAGACAGACAGATAGGAGATAGGGAGATAGAGATAGATAGATAGATAGATAGATAGATAGATGATAGATAAAGACAGACAGACAGATAGATAGATAGGCAGACAGACAGATAGATAAAGACATAGATGATTGATAGATAGATAGACAGACAGATAGATAAATACATAGGTTATAGATAGACAGATAGACAGACAGATAAAGACATAGGTGATAGATAGATAGATAGATAGATAAAGACAGACAGATAGATACATACATACATAGATAGATAGATGAACAGACAGATAGATGATAGATAGACAGATGATTGATAGATAGATAGATAGATAGATAGATAGATAGACAGACAGATAGATAAAGACAGATAGATGATAGATAGAAAGATAGATAGATAGATAGACAGACAGATAGATAAAGACAGATAGATGATAGATAGAAAGATAGATAGATAGATAGACAGACAGATAGATAAAGACAGATAGATGATAGATAGATAGATAGATAGATAGATAGACAGACAGATAAAGACAGATAGATGATAGATAGACAGAGAGAGATAGATAAAGATAGATAGATGATAGATAGATAGACAGATAGATAAAGATAGATGATAGATAGATAGATAGATAGACAGACAGACAGACAGACAGACAGATAGATAAAGATAGATAGATGATAGCTAGAGATAGAGTCTCCACATTTCCCTCACGATCTTCAGCTCTAGGCTCCTGCTTTGCTTCTCTTGGATAGAACTAAGTGCTGTGCTCATGCCATCGATGGTGCTTCAAGCCAACAGGCAGTGGCCAACTCCCTTCGTTTTTGCTGAACACAATGAAGACAACTGCAGGAGCTCAGAGAGATAAGACTCTCTTGGGGATCACATCAGGGGCGGACAAGGGAGGGGCCGGTAAGGAAGAGGGCACAGAATTCCAGTGTTGTAAATATTTACCTCGTCAGGGGTTTCCTGTTTCTTTAGCCCAGCGCACTTCGTAATAATGAGCTCATGGCATCGTTTGTGGACGACGCAGGTACAAACTGCCAACGATAAAAACAGAAGAAGCTTGAGTGATGAGTGGGGCCCCGCAAGATCCCACCCCAAGATTTAATCAGGTCTCGGTGGAGACATGACCAGAGCTGTGCCCTTTCCGACAACGTCCTAACCTAATCGAATCCCCTCAAGCCTTTAATGCAATGTTTCAAAAATATTCTGCCACTAGGAGCTGAGTGTGGAAGGACGAAAGCGATGCTCAAAGGGTGCTGGGGGCTTTTAGAAAGCTGCTCAGTCCTTCTGCTGCTTGGCCAAGGTCAGGGCTCACCCTCTGCCCTGCTCTCCATGGAGCCCTCGCTATTAAAGGTTCTGTGCTGTCCTCCAATACCCACGCAGGGCCACAACACAAGGAGCTTATAATACACGAGTTCTTGGGCTTTAAAAAGTAATCTGCTTTATGACCATCACCATGTGCTAAACTTTAAAGTTCTCATCGAATTTAGTAAGTCCACAAAATGTGGCCTACAGCTCTGTCTGCAGGGTCCCGGGGCAGTGTGGCTCCTCTGTGGTTAAGGAGGTAACTGTGTGCATGTACACTTTCACAAACCATACCAGCCATTAGCAGAGCCAAATTCAAGGCCAGAAGGGACAGCCTGGCCTCTCAGTTCTCACTTGGGAGGAGTCTGGACACCGCTACATCTCATTTCTACCTTCCTGTGCAACCTGACCTTGTCTACTGCAGCCAATTAGCTAGAGGAACACATGTCATGTTTAACAATGATCCCACAGTAGAAAGCATGGACACATTCAGCAAGAACCACCCAGGGCTACCAACAACTTGTGAGAGAGCCCCTTTCAGAGAGCCTGGGAACGGGGAGCGAGAAGGCAAGAGACCCAAACAAGACAGGAGACTCCAGTGAGCTTCTATTCAAGTGTTCATCTACAGGGGAAGGCAGGGGAATCAAGGTACAGCCGCCTTCTACCACTGTGGCCAAGAGGCCGAGGGGGTGAGGGGGACATTTACTGGGATGCCGGGAGATAGGCAGGACTTCGTTGGTATGTGTCATACATGCATAAGAGTGATAGCCAGGCAGTGACCAAGAAGAGAGACCATACTCCTTGAAGAAGATGGACAGTGGAACTGGATAAAGACTTGCTATGTTTCCAATCTAGCATGCACCTTCCAGAAGGGATTATAATCTCAAACCAACCCTGGGTTCCAAAGGCTAAGTTCATAAAATACCTCTTACCTTGACATTGATATCCCTGTTTTCCTATGACACCCCTGAAAGGAAGAAGATAGGATTTTACTAGGTCAAAAGATAAACCCACAAAGCTACCCAATTCTGGCCACCGTCCACGCTGTGCTGAGTCCTGTGGAGTCTGCTCAGTGGGGTAATTTCACTACCACTTGGAGGATTAAGAACACCTTCCAGAAGGTCCCTCACTTTGGAGCAGGCACAGGGCCTGCCTGAAACGAGATTTGGTTTTCTGTACAAACACTCATACCAATTGGGGTAGCAATGTTCTAGAAAGTCACAAGTAATCCCCCTTGCTCTGGACCGAAGCCAGTCAACTAAAACACTCCCCACTTGATGGGTGAGAAGGTGATTCCCCCAATCCTAGCACCAGAGCGTGCCCAGAGAGGGCTCTGTGGTGGTAGACAAGGCCTGCCACTGGCTGACATATACCCTGGGCATATCAAAATCTGTCAAGAATTATGGCAGTCTAGAGTTAGGACGAAGGGCTCACTCAACCATCGAAAAGGTTCCTTCCACAGTCACAGCAGGGTTCCCCTGGCACGGTGAGTGAGACTGGGAACAGCACAGCCCAATCTACGCGGCCACATCCCTCCCTCGCTGTACCTGAAGCTCACGCTCACACGTCTGCTGGCTTCACACTGGGACCCCTTTGTTTGCATACGTGAACAGAACATGCTAACAAGCTCCCTAGAGTCCTCACCCCAGAAGAAGGAGCGACACATCATTTGGGCCATTCCCAACAGGCTGAGAGAAGAGGCAACCTGTAAGACCAGCCATTCACTCACCTTCTCCTGGACACGGTGGCGCAAACACTGATCCCAGGAGCCCAGAGGCAGAAGCAGGCTGATCTCTGAGTTCAAAGCCAGCCTGGTCTACAGTTCCAGGAAGCCAGGGCTACACTCAGAGAATATGCCAGAAAGTCTGTTTCACTTTGCTTTTTAATATATACAAGTAAAATTCATTTTTAAAAACCAGAATCCAAATCTATTGGAAGCTTTAAAGTACATCCCTCACACGAGCTGCTTTATTAAGGAAAACCATTATTGTTATTATCAGGAATTTGAAGGCTCTTGACGGTTTCACACTATGATAAGACAAGGAAAGCGATACTCTTTCCTTATTGAGGTCTGTCATTTGAACCTTAAAATCAGAGTTCTAAAAAAAAGATGATGAAATTACTATAGATCGAGCTCCTAAAGTTAATATACAGCACACTTGGACTTTTATTAGAGAAATCTCTCCTTTGTCTCAAATTAAAATATGATGCTTCTGCCTAGAAGTACATTATTTCATTCATTATTTGCTTTCATGGGACAATTTCCCTCTCCCTCCTCTCCTCTCCCTCTCCCTCCCTCTCCCTCCCTCTCCCTCTCCCTCCTCTCCTCTTCCTCTCCCTCTCCTTCCTCCCCCAACTCCCACTCGGGACTTACTGTAGCTCTGGCTGACCTGGACCTGCTATGTAGACCAGGCTAGCTTTGAACTCAGAGATGGGCCTGCTTCTGCCTCTGGGGTCCTGGGATCAAAGGCATGCACCACCATGCCGGGAATAAAGCTTCGTTCCCTCACTCACATCAGCACTTTTGACTGATGGTCCTTGTCTCCCACCCCATGCCTAATGCCCCCTCCTCCTGGGACTTACCAGATGAAATCCCTACAGTGGGAGCAGTAGGTGGGCTGCCGCAAGTAGGTGGCCATGAACTTGTGGCCATTGACCTGGTGGACCCTGCGCCTGACAGCCCCTTGGCGCTTCCTTGGCCGCATCCGCTCCCTGAACACTCGTTCTTCATTGTCTTTAGGGGCTGCAGAAGACATAAGCAGAGGAGAACAGTGGTGTTAGTGCACCCAACACTGACCTTTGGGCATAGGTGGGTTACGTGGGGGGGGTTGTGTGTGGGATTTGCTGCTCTGAGGAGTCTCAGTGATCAGACGAAGGAAGTGAGCCTCCTGGGTGGGGAGAGCCAGAATTCGTGTACATCGTGTGACTTCTACCTGCGTCCTTTCGGTCCATTCCAAACCACACTGCTGCCACTCTCTTTGCTCAACCTACACAGTCCGAGGGTCCAGGGGGTCAAAATGTCTAACATTCCAATCTTAGCAAACTTTGAAGTGGTGTGAGCTTGGACAAGAGGGTCAGATCCCTTCACCACACTGGCATCTCTATCAATAAACGGGAGCCCACATGGGGTGGCTGCTAGGAACACCAGAATTCACTTGTTACCTGGTTCTGAGTAGAATCTAATAAGTCTAACTTCTTTCTCCCTCATACTCAGATTAGAGCAAGAGACCTTTCTCAAAGGTCAAAAGGAGGAGGGAGGGATAACACAGAAGGCAGAGATCACCTCCAAAGATCAGAAGCACGGAACCAAGAGCCTCTAATGAGGTCACTGAAGACAGAGAGAACTGTTCCAGGGAACCAGGGATGCACTGAGAGCACTGCAGCATCCGGGCAGCCTGGGAGCTGCCGAACACACACACACACACACACACACACACACACACACACACACACTCACACACACACACACACACACACACACACACACACACACACTCACACACACACACACACCACACACACACACACACACACACACACACACACACACACACACACACACACACACACACACACACACATACAGAGATGGTGAAGATCTGCCTGTCGGCGTTTTATTTCCTGGTCTTCAGCTCACCTGGGATTTCTTTTTAACTCGTGGCTATTGATAATGCTGGCTCCCTTCTGAGTATAGAGAGTCCATCATTTTCTACCCTGTGCATGCATGATCTCACAGGAACACCTCTGGTGAGTGAACAGATCTCTTCCTGCACATGTGCATGTATGATCATGTATACATGCACCTCGCATCTACATGTATGATCATGTATACACGCACCTCGCATCTACATGTATGAGCATGTATGCACGCATGTGCGGGCACAGTCATGGGTGCATGTGGAGATTAGAGGACAGCTGTCAGGAGTTGGTTCTCTCCTTCTACCACATGGGTCCTGAGGACAGAACTCAGCTGTCAGCCGGCTCCTGTATTCACAGAGGCATGTCACTAGCCCTGAGCATTCCCTGGTTCTCATAAGAAGAAAGTAAGCAATTGAAAATCCAACCCAATAGAGAGGAATTCCTCGTTATAAACTCAATCTACAAAAATCTAACCCCGACCGTGGGGCATCATGGCTTCTTTTGGAAAAACCAAAAAGAACCCCTTTACTTCTTTCATAAGACTCACCGCAGACCCATAAACCAGCTCCTAGCACATTGAGCAGCTGTTTGCATCCTGGAAGACTGTTTGCAGTTAAAATGTCGAGAAGTCTCGTCTAATTTTCTCAAAGGGGCTCTGCCATAACTGTGGGCCAGCCTTCCCTGAGAGCACATTGCTTAGTTTCCTGCAGATGCCTGGGAGCTCAACCAAATGTTCCAAACTGTGTTCACTCTGACTTAGAGGAGCAATATGGCACCGATGAAGTCAACTGTATTTATTTTCACCCCTCTGGGAGGGGCGGTGGATGCTGGTGGGGAGTTGTACAAAGCCGTGAAGGTAGGCAAGCAGGGGGCATCTACGCAGGTCAGGAATACCATCGAGGGTCACTCCTGCACACGGGGTCCGTCTGGATGGAACTGGCTGGGAGATGTCTACTACGTCAGCCCCTGAGCGCATCTGCCTTGCCTTCTAAGTTACATTTTATGTCAAATGTATGGGGAAGTAAGAGGCCATGGAGGATCAGACGTGTAATCCACACACCACAAGAGCATGGCTGGAGACTCAAGGTCAGAATGGGCTAAAGTGAAAGCTGTCTCCTTCTGTGTGGTCAGCCAGGAGTCCTTGGAGAAACCAGGAAACTAGAAAGAGGTCACTGCAGATGGGGGGCGCCTTCTGGGGTGGGGGATGGTGGGACACGGGCAGTACTGAAGGAGAGCGGCCCTTGAGGGGAGAGTTAAAGCCAAGAGCAAAGTGTGAAGATGGAGAAAGGGAGCAGGGGTGGAGAATTAACCAGAGGGGAGGGTGTGTGGAAAAGACCACGGGACACTGTCTCTACCTCTGTCTCTGCCTCTGTTTCCTCTCCGTATCCCCCCTCTTTATCATTTATCTATCTATCTATCTATCTATCTATCTATCTATCTATCTATCTATCTATCTATCTCCCTATCTCTCTCTTTCTCTATCCATCCATCCATCCATCCATCCATCTATCTATCCATCGAGAGGGAGAGATTGAGAAGAGGCAGTGAAGAGAAGAAGAAATTATGATGGTGTGATCTCTCTCTCTCTCTCTCTCTCTCTCTCTCTCTCTCTCTCTGTGTAGTATTAATAATTAAAGAAGAAGAGGTCACACATTTTGAAAGGCAGTAGGGAGGAGACATGAAAGGATCTGGAATGGAGAGAAGGGGATATGATGTCATAATATAAGATAGCACTCACGTATGAAATTCTCAAAAACGTTAACATGAAAATATTTGCAGGAGAAATGTAAAATGTACACTCTTATTAGGAATTTTAAAGTGTAAAACTGAACATTATTGACATACCACGGATGTACCACTTAGCACCTAACAAGGTCACAGCTTTGTCTCCCCATGATATTATTGTTACCGGCACGCTATGAGGAAACTGATTTATTCATTCACTGCTAGAGAAAACGGCACATGACACACATTTCCAGGAAGCAATATTATAACAGATAGCGAACATGAACAGAGTCACAAAGAGATCTATATAATCGCGAACTACAGATGTTCTCACTACATGGCTAGATTAGTCAACAAAGCAGTTCAAACCTATGTGCAGACACCAGAGTAACCTGGGAAATGTATAGCGTGTCCGCACTATAACCTGATCCCGTATCAACCAATAGTCTCGGAGTAACAGCAAAGAACGATACCATGCTAGAACAGTTGCATAGTCTTTTTCAAAAACTGTTCTCCAGTTCCCTTGCCAAAATCAAGGGTTTTTTCCCTATGCCTAAATCACCAACTAAGGCACTGGCTCCCTAGTGTTTTGATGCCTCCCTGCCATGAACAGAGGAGCCCTGGAGAGTAGGAGAGAGAACACATTTCTTATCTATTCATTTATCTGTCCTTTGCTCCATCCACTCACTGAATCATATGTAGGGTCTTGCTATGGCCACTCTAGAATTTGCTCTGTACCAGACTGGCCTTGAATGCTAGAAAGTCTAGCTTTCACTTCCACGATGTGTGCACTACTAGACCTGGCCACAAGAGGGCAAACTCAAGCAGGAAGTCGACTTTCTCCCTTTACCTGTTCACTTACCTGCCAGAGTCACTATGGAATTTCTAGTATACAGGAAAAGTCTTTAAGCTCAGGAGGGACAGACAGAATGAAAAAAAAAAAATCCTCAGACTCCAAGCCTGGGAAACTGACAAGTTGCACAAGGTGTCCCTTAACATCTCTAGCTGACTGACGGATGCTCCCCCTGTCTCTGGATGCACTGCACCCTACCACACTCAGCTGGGGTGACCCCTTGTTTGCCTAGAGGACCCCAGCAGTTCCCAGACGTCTCACTTATGACTTCATCTGCCAGACAGAAGAAAGGGTCCCCAAAAGTTAGGAAAGGCTAGCACTTAGTATGATCAGTTGGTGAAACTTTCTGTAGAAACAGAGAGCCTGATTGGTCTGACAGAAAGAGAACCCACAAAAGCACAGGCTGAGCAGTGAGGATGTCGTCAGTAACCCCAAACCCCAAAAATTCCAGGCATGCCTTCTAATTATTCCAACTAGTTCATAAACTTCAAACTCCTGGTACCTTTTACACCAGTAGATATTAAGCAGACTCAATGTGGAGAGCCGTCTAGGAGAGGCTGCAAACAGGCAGATACAAAGGACAAGGGATTCTATACTGCGGAGTCACTAGTCTGTGCATCTAAATTAGTCAGCCCCCTTCTCCATGGTGGGAGGGGTGTCCTTTCCTCATGGACTTCAGGAATGCCTGCCACCGACACTACACTCTTCTTGCTGGCAAGTGAGTCACTGAGGTATTCGCATCTTCAGCAGCTTCACTGTCCTCTCTCTTTCCACACAAAAGCAGCCAGAAGCGAACGTCGCCTCTTGTGCGAGGTCACGGGCACCCTCTACATTCATCCTTTAGAGATAGTTTTTCACTTGCCGGAAACCCAGCAGGAAATTCTCGCTGGTGTCAGGCTGTGGATTCTTGGGTGTTTCTAGGCTGTGTGTGGGAGGGACTGTCACATTCGAGGGTTGACTCTTGCCAGGATCAGAACCAACAGGTGCACTGGCCACTGCTGGGTGCTCATTGCTCAATGCAGGATTAGCCCTGAGGCACACAGGGGCAGTTCTTCAAGCGGGTTGTAGGGGTTTCTTTCCGAGCTCAGCTTACTGGCTCCCCATTTTGCAAGATAGTTGAAGTGGGTGTCAGGGGGATAGGATAATTTTTTGCCTTTGTTGCAAACTTGAAATTTTTGCACACGTCGCTAATCTCAGTTCCTGGGTTTGTTTTGCATTGTTTTGTTTTTTAATCTATCAAGGGAGAGAGAAGCCATGGCCATCTCAAACCCTGATCTGGAAGAAACAGTGCTGTGATTCCTAATCATATTAATCCCACTGGGCCTGGAGTCACCGAGGGACACATTGCTAGATGTGGCTGTGAGCAGGTCTCTGGCGAAGTCTAACTGAGGTGGAAGGACCCACCTGGGGCATAGATGACACCACCCCATGGGCGGGGCTCCAAGACTAAATAAAAAGGAGCTGTGAATCTAAGCGCAGACATTCAACCTTGACTCTAGGATACAATGTAACCAGCTCACGCTGCCAACCACCCTGCCTTCTCGTGGTTAGAGCCTTCTCACCGTTAGAGCGGGTTTCCTTTTAAACTCTGAGCTAAATAAAACTTCATTAAGTTACACGGTCAGGTGTTAGTCACGCTGGGGCCTGGGAATGCTCAACCTCTGGGAGTTCATTTAAGCTTGCTGTTCCATAGTTCCCTGGTCTGGGCACTTGACTGGCAATGCCAACGGGAAGGAAAAAAACAACCAGACAAAGTGAAATCCCGAGGGATTCGAAAGCAGAGGTACCTCTTATTTCCCATGAGGAAAGTGGGTGTGACTGTTTTCAAGTGAACAAATACTTATGACAGTGAGCTTTAAATATTAGGTAAATATTTATGTGGCGCCAAAGAATATGCCCTGTGTATTGTACTCGCACAATACATTAAAAAAAAAAAAAGAAAGAAAACCTTTGTGTTCAAAACAGGAAAGAGGAAGCAGCAATTGGTTTCTCCGGAGGGATAGTTCGATGTGTGTCTCCCCGGAGTCACAGCGCTCATCAGTCGGTCCGAGACGAGGCTTGGGAGGGCCTGCATGTTTCATGAAGTGTGTAATCGAATCGGAAGAGTGCTGCTGGCACCTCGAGATTAGCATCTAGAGTTTAATATAAACCCTTTCCATCTTCCTCTCTGAGCGAGCTCTGCCAAAACTGTAGCTGGTGTATGCTCCCCGGAGCATGAAGACGCCGGGTGTGGATGGAGCAGAGGGTTAGGACACCGGTGTAAGCTGAGGCAAAGCAAGTGATTGCTGGACAGCGGGGAAATGAGGCAGACATACCCCAGCCCCACCTGGCTACCTGAGGCTGCTGGGCCCACTCGCACTGTGACTAGTGCTACGTCTCAGAAAGAATGTTCACTCAGGCAGGATGTTGGCTTGCCTTCTGTCCGCACTCATCCCTTTACCTGTTGAGCTACATGCCAGAGTCACAGGGGAATTAATTCTTGGTATCCAGGAAGGAAACACAGAATAAAACATCCCCAGGCTCTCCTGGGAAATTGACCAAGTTGGACACCTGCCAAGGGAAGGGATCCAACCCCCGGTGTGCCAGTAAGTACAGGGTGAGCCACAGAGGCTCGTCTCAGGCTGCATAGCTGAGCACTGTGGAGGCTGTGCACACAGGGCCAGCCTGTCCTCTGCCCCCATTCTTAAAATGCGGTGATAAGGCCCACTGGAGGGACGCAGTACTGCAAGTCTCTACTGGGTGTCTACTTGCTCCCAGGGCTTAGTTGGCAGTTGTGGGAAGAAATAGGCCCAGCCTCCTGGTCCCTTCTCAAATAACCCCCGAGCCTTTCAAAGCCATCGGCACTACAGCCCAAACAGTTTCAAGGTCACCTATTTCGCTACAAGCCTCATGCCCCATGCTGTCAACGCCAGCTAGTCCAAGGTTCCTGCTGCAACAGGCAGAGTTCAGAGAAGGCTAACATACAGCTAGAACTCACTCCCTCTCTCACGTGGGTTAGCCCCTTTCTGCCTCCCTGTGCATTCACAGAACCTTTTAAAATTAACTGCCTGCCCAACTCCCCAAACCACACGGAATTAACTTTTTGGTTTCCATTGGGTTATTTCTTTGCTAAGGCGATTTTGAACTCTAATTTTAAAATCAAGAAGTCATCATCGAGTGTAATGGCACATGACCTGAGACAGGGGGATCAGTGTGAGCTCAAGGCTAGCCTGAGAGAAAACGACGAAACTGTCTTCCCCACCCTCATCCTACCCACAATTAAAAAACAAATAAAAACATCATGGCCTCTTCAAAACTTTGTGGAGGCAGGGCAGGGCTCGTAGGAGGTGGACAGGGTGCGATTTATTGTCCGATCCAACAAGGAAAAGCAATCTTAGAAGTCGGAAGATTAAAGGAAGAAAATAAAAGCAACAGAATCACGGTTTGACAAAGGGTTGCGGGGGAAGAGAAGCAACGAGTAGAGAGAAGTGAGGGTCATTGTTGCTTCACTGAGCAGAGGACCTCGCCTTCCAGCACCGTCACACAGCAAATCCAGCTCAGGGATACACAGGCACCATGGCAGCCTGTCAGACTAGCGGATGACAGGGACGCTTGACCACAGTCTGCCCTTCTCCAGCCCTCTCAGTCCTGAGGCTCCAAGGATTGACGTTGTCATTTCTGTTCTACATGCCACATTCCCCGGTATCCCCTGCTGCTAGCGCTTGGTTAGGGAAGTGCAGAACCAGTTCCATTTCTGTAACTTTGTAAGTGAGGGGTTAAAGCCACAGGAGCTCATCCTTTTCTTCTTTCAACTCTCCTGCCTGAGGAAAGGAGGTGGTGTCTCCCCTTCTGCATGCTGTCCCTCTTGGTCTCCCAGGAGGGCAGGGTGACCCTGCTCCTCTTCCACCAAGGCACTTGGTGCCTTATCTGTGTCGGAGGAAGAGTCTGGTTAGTTTCTGTGTAAGAACCAGCGAAACCGGATATGTCACTGACCAGAAGTTCTCGGGGGCTGATTCTCGGCTGCTTCTTTGCTGCTCACTGGAATAAAATCACTCCTTTTCACTTTGGAAAGTTTCTTATAAACCTGAATCAGCAATCTGACTTCTGCATAATCATTCAAATAATCTGGAAAGTTACACCGCCCCAAACTCTGTGTGCAGAGAGTTATAGCAGCTCGGAAAGACTGACTGAACCTCTGTGAAGGACTGATGTCCACTCGAGCGTTGGAATTCCACCCAGCACAACAGAAGGGAAGAAACTAAAGTGTGGGCCACTCTCAGATACTGACGTGGGGGAGCCAAAAGGCCACGTAGAGACATACAGTTCCACGTAAGTGGGATTCTGGAGGAAGTAAAGTTACAGGCATTGGAAGCCCACCAGTTGCTGATGGTGGGCAGAGAGAGGACTTGACCATGAAAAGGAAAGGACAAAGGGGTGATTTTGGGGGTGCTCAAAGTATTCCATGCTTTGTGGTAGCTTCCAGGACTGCATGGCACGTGTTTGTCAAAACACAGAACTAACTTTCTCGGAAGGATGAATTTACTGTATGTAAGTCAATGTTCCATGAAGAAGAAGAAGAAGAAGAAGAAGAAGAAGAAGAAGAAGAGGAGGAGGAGGAGGAGGAGGAGGAGGAGGAGGAGGAGGAGGAGGAGGAAGAGGGAAGAGGAGGAAGGAGGAGGAGGAGGAGGAGGAAAAAGGAGGAGAAGGAGGAAGAGGTTGTAGGACAGCAAAGGAAGGAGGGGCCCACTCCCACCTTGGTCTACCTGTGTCAGGAGCTGCTCCTGATGAGGAGAGTTGCTGAGGACAACCATCCTAAGCACAGAAACAGCCTGCCACTGAGCACGGCAGTCCAGCCTGTCAGCAGGAAGCTTCCAGGCCTGCTTCCTTCCCTGACTGGCTCCTGCTCCCACCTCACTCCTGTGTGTGCCCTCAGGCACCATCTTGGAAGTCCTGGTGCTTTATGCTCCTTCCCAACCTCTTATTGCAGCGGATTCCCCCCCTTCCTAGGCAGGGCCCCTCTCTCTCTCTCTCTCTCTCTCTCTCTCTCTCTCTGCTTGAAGCAATTCCCATCCTTTAATATATCTATCTCTCTTGCATGAAACATTTTCTCGTCAGAGTGGACCACAGACATGCTCTCTTCTTTGAACTTCCTGCGTGTTGAAGCCTTTCCTATTCAGTTTTGACATTCACCAGCAGATGAGATCTACATCAAGTGCTTGCTGCTCTCTGTTCAGAGAGGTGGCTCGCTATGTCAGGAAAAGAACTCTTCAGATCTCCTTTGCTTTCCCATCCCCACCCTAACGCCCTCGATCACATTAGCAGTTCCAATCATTGTTAATTGAATAAAACCGAGTATTGATGATAATAGGTAAAGAACATTGTAATCCATCTACTTAGGGCTCGAAATTACTATGTAGCTTTGCCTTCCACTCAACGTGATTGAAATGTCTTTCCACAAAATAAAAGCCATCCGTGATTCTAAAGAACTTAATAATCCGCGGAGGACCCGCAATAGCACAGTAAGTACATATGCTTCCTGGCACGCAACTGTTTCCAAGTGTGAGATTTCTTTCATGCTGCAGCACACTGAGATGTTACCACTCCCTGTTATTTCTTAATCCTACTCAAACAATATGCATTTCTTTTCTCTTCTACAAGTCTCGGCCATGTATCTGGAGCTAATATTTACCCCTTATGGGTATCTCCTATTTCCACGAATGCTTCAACTAGGTAGGCCAGCCTAACAGTCTTTTAATCCTGCAGAGCACAGCTGCATAGAGGGAAGTCACCTGCACTGAACCATTGTGTGCAGGCTCATGTTACAGCTCATTGCACATACTTTGGTTGTTGTCACAGTAAAGATTAGGTAGACAATTCAATAGTGACAAAGCTTCACTTGGTTCCAGGGGAATTTTCTTTCCTTCAGACATTCCTAACAGCACATAAAGGCCTTTTGCCTCGGGATTGAGTTTTCATTGGTAGGGACGCCATTAGTGTTCATCTCCTATACATGCATTCCACCCCTTTTGGTACCATCATGGAGGTGAGTCAGGGATGGTCTGTGAGTCAAACTATTTTCAGGCCAGAATCATTGGAGACACACAGTGGACAACCTGTGTGCTCCCAAACTCCTTCTGCATGGGAGAAGGTCACCGACAGGGAGCGGGGTAACTGAGATCATCATTCAGTCTGATATATACACACAAGACCGGTGCCTTCTAGTTAGAATTAAATGTGTGTCTCAGTAGAAGGAGGAATGTGAGAGACACCCAATGTCACACACACACACACACACACACACACACACACACACACACACACACACACACACGCTCACACACACAGCACTAGGCCTATGCTTCTGAACCTTGAGTATTGCAGGCCCATCAAAGCAGATGGGTGCCCCTTCTCAGGGTTTCTGTTCAGCAAGTTTGGAGTAAGAATCTGAGACTCCATACCCCCAACAAGCTCCTAGAGTGTGTGGACAGGCCCAGAACTGAGGACCGGGAGCCTCGGCCATAGGCAGTCCACAGTCTCCTGAGTCGCTGGCATCACTAGCAATGTCTTTGTTAAGTAAAGGGAAACCACTCCGAAGCCCCACATCTCTAGCTGAGGGCATCTCCAGGGAGACATCCATCTTCCAGTAGGATGTCTCTAGGTGTCAGAGGGGATCCCCGAGATTAGCTTCTTCCGTCTTCTCTGGAGCTGAGTCACAGTGTGAGTAGGGGACAGACGGGACACAAGAAATGGCTGACTAAGAAAACTGTACACACAAAAGGGAAACAGTAACAGTGAACAGAAAGTCAGATTTGACATCCGCCTGAGGAGCTCCTGCTGTGCACCAGAGACTCCGCCAACCGCTGACCCCTCCCTTGGGCTTGCAGATGGCCAGAGGGCGACTAGATGTAGGCCGAGGCCTGGCATCTCTGTTTTCACTTGGTATCTGTCTCCTTTACTAGCTGAAGCTTCGGGTTACACCCTGCCTGTAGACAGGTTAATCAGTCAAGGACTGTCTGTCTAAACGCTGAGGATACCAGACATCAAGATAAGAATAACCAAGATTCCCAGAACAGGAAGGCTTGCAGTCCCATCGCCTCATGATGAGGTTACCCTCCTCAGACCTACAGGTTAGAACTGCCCCAAGATGGCGGCTAAGCAACCTCTTTCAGCTGAGGCTGTGGCTGGAGCCACCAGAACGCCACGTCTAGTGATGGTGATTTCTCAAGAGCTGGCTGAACCTCATAAACCCGACTGGAGATAACCATCAAAGAGCTCAGCTTGGCAAACACTGCTTAACTACGCACACTTCTTCCTACGTTTGCTGGGCAGAGGACGGTCTCGGGTATTGGTCGTCACCTTGTTTGAGATGGTCTCTCGTGCTCATTACTGCCAAGCTAGATGGACCTACAAGCTTCTGAGGACTCTCCTATCTCCCCCCATCCTGCTGTAGGAGTACTCAGTTCTAGTAGGGCTCTGTGAACACAGATTCAGATCTTCACACTGAGACATCTTCTGCTCTGGTGACACATATCTCCTGCCTTTCATTTTGCTCCTTCATGGCTTAAACAGGGCGCTCTTGACTGCACCCACAAACCTTCCCAGTGGGCCTGTACTGCATACGTGATCTCTTTCTCTTTTCTCTAGTTTCTTTGAGTAAACCGTTAGGACTCCCTGAGGTAGGTCGTCACTTCCTATCAATACCATCCAATCGGGAACAGTTTGTGCCTCCCCATCCTTGGACAATGAGGCAAAGCCCTTGTTTGTAGCAAGCCTCTTCCTAGGGCTCTGTAGTGAGAACGTGGGAGCTTTCCCACCATAAAACAGTGATGCTCTGTGATCCCTTCCTACCGTGGGTCTATTGTCAGAGATTTCCACTTCCTGGAAAAGTCTTGGGTCCTCACCCGGCACCTTACCACTTCCCCTGTGAATTAACTAAAGAACCAAATCGGAACTCACAGCTAGATTTCAGGGCTTCTAGGACTCAATGAAATCTGCGTTGTCATTCTTACATTTCTTGCCCTTCACCTAGCCTAAGGAAAGACTTCATAACAAGTGTGTTAGCTTCATTCCGAAAGCCAAAAGAGATTTAGAAAAAGATGTCTGCCTATGCTTCTTTCCTTAAATGTAATCGGCGGAGACAGTAGGTGGGGTGGCAGGAGGGAGGTGGTGAGCAGCCATGCCAAGGAGTTCATTTACCTCTTGGAATACGTGACCCCATGCTGAGCCTTGCCTACATCAACTACCAGATGAGGTTCAGGAGACTCATGAAAATGCTGAGAACTGATAATCCATGGCCCTAGCTCCCAACTCCGGCAACAACACAACCACTTGGACAATAAACCTGTGCCTGGTGCTGCCCAGCCACTGAGCGATGCTTGCTGGGGTGGAGAGAGGCTACCCAGGGGACTCTAACGTGCAGTCCTTGTTGAGGAGAACTCCTATCAGCAAAGATCAGGAGAGATATTTGGGGACAGAGGCGACAACCAAGCCATAGCTCCTGATCCAGCCTCTGTCTGTTACACAGAGAAAATGTTCTGGTTTAACGTCTTCTGTGTTTCCCTACTGGGGGTGGGGCATGGCTTAGAGGAGACTTTAGGTTGTATCTACAGTGTGGGAGTTAAGTATGTCCAATCCTTCACACTGTGGTATCACGTTGTCATTTACAAAGTTAGCACTCGGGGCTGGAGAGATGGCTCAGTGGTTAAGAGCACTGACTGCTCTTCCAGAGGTCCTGAGTTCAATTCCCAGCAACCACATGGTGGCTCACAACCATCTATAATGAGATCTGATGCCCTCTTCTGGTGTGTCTGAAGACAGCCACAGTGTACTCACATATATACAAAGTTAGCACTCAAAAATCAAACAATAGTTTTAAATTTTGCAAAAAAAAAAAAAAACAAACAAACCACAAAACTCATAATGTTTTAAGGAAACCTACACTTTGTGTTTGACCTCATCTGTAGCTCTTCTGGGGCTGGCAGACCATGGGTTAGGCATGTCTGGGAGGTATTCAGGTAGGGGGAGACAGATAGGAAAGGAGAAGGGGAGAATGAGGGAAGGAGGAAGAATCTAATTCACTAAGGGGTCTGCACATGACTATGGCACTGGTTAGGTGTGTGAGAGTTCACTGCTCTTCCCTTGGCTTCATATAAGATGCTATGGGGATGGTCCTGTGCTTCCGAGTCCTGTTTGGTTCTGAGATTTCCCTGGGGTGTACCTCAGAATCACCAGTAGGGGGCTGGAGAGATGGTTCAGCATGTTGAACTGGACAATAGTGGTGTAAACCCATAACCCCAGAATTAGGGGACATAGAGACAAGTGGCCTCAAAGCTTGCTGGCCAGCAAGCCTAACCGGAATAGAGAGTTCAAGGTTTAATGAGATACCATATTAAAAGTGAAAAGCAGCAGGAAGACAAACAGGCCAACTTCTGAATGTCACATGTAAATATAGCTAATTCATACATACAGCCACAGTCAAGC
The DNA here is from genome assembly GCF_011064425.1 of Rattus rattus. Classification (NCBI taxonomy): domain Eukaryota; kingdom Metazoa; phylum Chordata; class Mammalia; order Rodentia; family Muridae; genus Rattus; species Rattus rattus. Next base: position 6,517,600 of record NC_046160.1, read on the forward strand.
AACACACACTGCCACCAGAATATTAACTGTTCATTTGCATAGACCTTCATGTCTCTAGATAACAATGAGAAAAGGCATCAGAGTTGAGAATCCCTTAAAAATCTAAATCAAAGATTAACAGTTGAGACTAGCTGGTATAGGATTAGTGTCGAGCTGTCAGGGAATGTCACCTCAAGCATTGCTCAGTGAAGTCAAGAAGGGCAACAAGGTCAACCCCTTTGTCCTTGAAACAAGTGACAGAAAGCTACCTACCACACAGAAGACGCTCTCCTACTGTGCTGTGTTCACCCAGATATTTTCTGAGCAAACAGGATCTTGGTAGATTTTCTTGGCACAATATCACTTAAGTAAAGCACTTTTAGGGGTTTTTTTCTCTACAAAAGTTGTGTTTCCAGGGTGTCAATGGACTTTCCATCAATCAAACCTTCCTTCAATGTGCATTCAGTGCTATGGGAGGGTACCCTGTGGTGTGTGCTTTTGAAGAGTGCCTAACCAGTTTGGTAATGTTAATAATTAGATCTTAATTCAACTATTTGGTAAACCTAAACTCTTTAACATAGCAATTTCAGGGTAAAATAGGGGTTCTTTTGGTTGCTTTAATTTGAACCCTTACCAAGAGAGTCTAGGACTTTCATTACACATCTCACAAAGAGTTCAAACTCCTTCAGAGTTCTTGTTTTCATCCAAGAAGGGGGCTGCTTTATGGTTTCAACCTTCAGGGGGTTCCCTCATGTAGAGCCAGTAAGAGGAAGAACAAGAGTGGCAAGGAGGCAGTGCATGGTGATGAGGACCAAGGTCAGCAGGAGACCAACTAAACAGGACCCAGGCCCTGAGCTGAAGGGCTGGGACAGGCCTGAGCACTGTAAACGTGGCACCAGCAGGTCTTGCCCTTCCTACTTCCCTCTTCCTTGTTAGACCATTGGATTACATTCCTAAAGCCAGCCCCCAAGGTCTATTCCCTTATTTGGCCACTTCCTCATATGCCTAACTCGTTCGTGAGACAAAGCACCAAAGTCCAGATATCAAAATTCATTACTTGGCTACACTGGCTAACATGTCCAATCAGGACGTGCCAACACATCTCAGCACAGACTTCCCCCTGTCTCCTTACAAAACACTCCTGCAGAAACTGTTTGGCTCATGGTTTGAGGGAGTAACAGTCCATCGTGTTAGGAACATGTGACAAATAAGGGACTAGACCTTGGGGACTAGCTTTAGGAATGTAATCCAATGGCTTAGCAAGGGAGAGGGAGAACATTTTCACACCCAAACTCCAACAGTGGCCAAGTGAACGACCCCAGGCAGAAGACCTCAGCCACATCAAGCAAAGAAAGGCTGAATAAAATAGCCTGGCAGTTCAAGCACCAAGGACTTTTACTGAGAGGACTAGGCTCTCAGAAGTTCTTGATGGATGCCAATCTCCAGGCTTATCCACCAGCCGCCGCTCCCAGTCCCCAAACACATCCTTACCCTGAGCCAAGAGAAGAGTGAACAAAAGACCTCTGACAGACCTAAGGCTGAGCTGTATCCTACAGGACCCCAGCAAGCCCTAGTCATCCTCCTTCTCCATGTGCTGGAAATGGCTTGTTAGACACTTGGCCCCGGGGCATCATCAAGCTGGGGATCTGGTAATCCCTGGGGAAACTGGAGCAGAGTCAAGAATAGACTCTGGCAATGACCTTGACAGCTGTTTTCTCCTCAGCCAGCCAGAGTGCCTCATGCAAATGTGACATCTTTGTCAATGATCTTCAAAATTAGAATAGGAGAAGCAGGAATAAATGAGCTCCCGCAAGTGTAACTCCGTCTGCCAGCAGTTTCAAGATCAGCTCTTCAGACTCAAATGAGGACAGCAAATGTGCTCTCCCAAAGACCAGACACTGGCTGGCATCCACCACAGAACAATAAATCCCCTATCTGTCATGGAACGACCCCCCCACACACACACCTTTTTACTTCTTATTTTAAAAGTAAGCATTAGTTTTGGGTTAATATACTAATTTCATTAAGGGACGGGGGAAATGAAGCTGTAGACAGTTACAGTCTCTGGTCAAAATTCTTTTACAAATCAGGCATGGTTCGTAGCACACCTGCCAGCTAATTCTTGGGCCTCAGCCGTGAGGTTTGAGGGTTCAAGGTCATCTTGGGGGTACAAAGGGAGATTCGGTCTCAAACACAAAGAGAAATGTTAATGCTACAGAAAACTACCTGACTGTGTCCCAGCCTTTAGCCAGAGGTCTATTCCCTATATTTCTTTAGATACGTTTTTTTTCCATAAAACTCTGAAAGAGATAAAACAAACAAACCCAAAACTTGAATACATCTATCACCATTTGAAAGAAAAAGTCATTTTAAAAAAAATCACTGCATTTTCCATCCAATATTCAATAGATTGCTTGTGGAGTTAGAAGACTAATCTTAAAACCAACAAAAATAAATGCCCAAAATAGAAAAACAATACTAGAAACCGTTGATACAGAAGCTCTACAGGAGCTCGCTCTGCGGCGAGCATTTATTTCATAGCGAATGTAATTACAGAAGCATAAATTGGCTCGGGGACCTTAAGAGACAAAAAGAATTCCAGGCCGGAAAGTGCAGGCTCAGTGGGAACAACCTGAACTGATCATAGCACAGCCCAGGTCCACCCCCGCCATGCTGTGGGAAAACTCTACTCCAGTATAAGAAGGGAAACACAAGACTTTTGTTTTAAAATTAAAGCGAGACTTGAAACAGAATAACACTCTTGTATTCAAGCATGTAGCTTTCAGTAAGATACAGACAGAAGACAGAAAAGCAAAAAGAAACAGAGGATGTGAACAGTTTCTTCTTGGGGACATAAAGTTACTGATGATCCTAACAGGAACTTCACGTGACAGACAATCAGAAAAATACACATTTCAGTGACAAGATGCCCTGTTATACTAACAGGGGAGGGGCAAAACTGGACCCCTGGCTTTACTGAGTGCGGCTAAGGATATGAACATGGTTTTGTAAGCTGCTACTGGGAGCGCGGACTATCATGGCCTAGTCAAAGGGCAATCTGGCAACGACTGGCTAAGCCTGCATTCATTTCCTACCGATAACCAGTCCCTGAGCACACGCCTGGAGGGGATGGTATGCATGTAAACCTTGTGGCAGTAAAGAGCTTAAGACAACTTAAAGGTCCACCTGCAAGTGAATAGATTGAAAATACAGGATAGTGTCCTAGAGGGGGTAGCGGCAGTTAGCATGAATGAACTCGTTTTGTATCAGTGTAGACAAATCTTTAAATACAAAGTTGCTTTTCAAAAGCAAGCTTCAGGCCAGGTTGTGGTATCACTCGCTGCTGTCTCGCGCCTGTAATCCCTGCACTTGGGAGGCAGAAGCAGGGAGATCTCTGTGGATTTGAGGCCAGCCTGGTCTACAGAGACAGTTCTAGGAAGCCAGGGCTCCACAGAGAAACCCTGTCTCAAAAACAAAAAAGTGACAAACAAAACAAAACAAAACAAAACAAAAGCAGGCTTCATTCACATGGGTAATACAGCACACTATTTCCCACGGGTTTACAGATACATAGACGAAGATTACTTTAAAAATCACACGGCTATGAAAATACCTATTTCAGCTTAATCACCACCATTAGGACAAAGAGCAGAGCCCTCCACGGGCACGGGGACACTTCATCTCTCCAGTATTTCATCCCAACAAAGCAAATTAAAGAGGTCCAAAGCAAACACCGCTTCCCGTGCGTTAACTGTGAATCATGGGTAATTAATTCGCTTGTGGCTAAATCATCCTTGCCTCCTCACCTGTGTTTAAGCAATTTCCAACATTCATAAAAGTTCTGTGTGTCCACACACCGTACCCATGTGCTGAATATGAACCACCCACGTTAATGTGTGGTTGCTTGACACAGTAAACCAGAAAGGCAGATGCTCTGAGCTGCAGCTAACAGGCAGTGTCTGGCACTTACACATAAGGTGTCTACATAGGTGCACAATGCCTGAACACACGGGAGCGGAAAGATGGGCTGGCCTACACCCTGCTCCGTCGCCCTCAGGGACCGAATTTGCCCTTCTCCCTCAAGCTGTACTAGGGGAACAGGTTAGAGAAGGAACATACATTTCACAGCAAGAAATTCTAACTCGAAGACAGCAGCCTCACTCTCAAGAAACCCTCATTTTTCAGTCTATGGAAACTGTCTGGAGAAATACGACTTGGGCATGTCTGGGAGCCTCAACGCCTCCTTTGGAAAGGAATTAGGCAAAAAAGCAAATGGGTATGGTAGAGGAGATGGTGGTAGAGATCAGGAGACAAAGGAGATCCGGTGTAATGTTCGCAACAGAAGGCGGGGAAAGATCAGATATGTAGGGCCGAGAAGAATAGCGGTAGCATGATACTGTAAACCCCCTCATTTTCTCGAGAACATTTTGAAACTTTAAGTTTGCAGATTTCTTAAGTGCTATCTTCAGTGGGTAGGTAGGACGTACCATTGGAAGAGTGCCGTTGGCAGACTTGTGCAACCTTCTTGACCAGCAATTTCACAACATTTTGTCATTTTGTGGTGCTGTACCCCATCAGGCACTTTCCACTTCCCCGGGCCCTTGTCCCTGACTCTCTCATTTACCGTCTCTTTGGATATGCCAATGAGATACGAATGCCTGTGAGAACTGGCTTTTCTCACCTGGCACAGTGTCTTCAAGCTTTGTCCAAGTCAGTAGCATGTAGCACCTCTTCTCACCGAATCCCATTCCTTACATGCCCAGACCACACAGTTCATGGTCATTTTCTCAGTACAAATAAATACACTGATCGATGGAGAGTGTTTCCGAGTTTTCTGTCTACTCTATCCTCACAGGGGATGGTTTGGTAGATGGGAGACCCCTAAGGAGCAGGCTGCCTCGAAGAACCCATAAAGTTACTGAACATTCATTATCAGAGAGGTTCTTGCTGCTCCTGGCTACGGCCACACCACAGTACCTGCAGGCCACAGGGGTTGAGCCTCCTCTGAGGGTCAGCAACTCCCATGGGGGTGCAGCATCCTGCATTGTTCTGGGGCAAGGGCACACTCACGTTTAACCATGCTCTTTCTACAGACACCCCATGAAGCAGACAGGGAAGTATTAGACCAGCAAACCCTGCTGGTATCTTTGTCATTTCCTTCTCCATGGCAACCCAACATGAATGTCTTCTTCCTAAGGCTCCATCACGACTCTGTAAGATTAGGGGGCAGCTGGCTGGAGGCACGACTCACCGTCTCTAACCTTCTTCGAAGAGGTAGAGGATTTATGTCCTTGGAGTTGGTTAGCACTGCCTCCTGGCCCTCCCTTCTTTCCCTGCACATGGGTAGATATTTCAGCAATTCCCAGCATTCCTCACCAAAACCAGAAATTGCTGAGCTAGCACATTCCAATGTTCTGACTTGGATCACGTGTGCCTCGAATTATTTCCATACAATTATTTGGATTCAAGAGGGTGAGGCGGAAAAACAAGTAGGAAAGCCAGCCAGCCATTTGGCAAGGGTAGTTCTACTTGACTGAGTGTGACTCACAGCCACGATGATCTTATCGAGGGCCCTGGAATCCTGCAGTGAGTGGCACCAGGTCATGGCAACACGTGGAGACCTTGGTCTCCCAAGTCTTATACACAGAGACCTTAAGTATAAGGGATCCTGTTTGCTCTGGTTTTACCAATCCTAGTCACCTTGGCTGTCATTTAGCCACCATTCTATGCCCTGAAAAGGCCTCTGCTGGCCTCACAATCGCTCCTGTCCTTGAAGATGGGAAATTGGTGGTGGCATCAAGGAGCCAAAGTAACCTGTACACGCAGAGCATGCGTAAGTGGCCATCTCTTCGCTATCTGTTTAGGGCAGAAAGAAGTTCTTTGCCAGATAATCTTCCTCAACCAGGGCCACCATTCAAGAGTGTTCTTTCCAGTTAAGGAATAACGATAAAACAGAGCCCTCTCACGGGTGACAGGAGGCCTGGACACAAGCACAGAAGGCGCTTCCTGCAGTGTCTGGTACATAGACAATGCCCAGTGACAGCTGTGGCTGTGGAACTCTGTAGTGTCAGTCTTCCTGGGCCCTGCTGGAGGACTGGAGGCCTCCAGACACACCTTCGTCTGGGGCACTGGGTGCCCGTCATTTTCCTGCCTAAAGGAAGGATCCAGGCCTACACACCTACAGGAGCGAGCATCTGCGTGCAGCTCTGCTTAGGACTCCCGCCCTCTCACCGGCTCATAGAGGCTTTGTATGAAGAAGTACAAAGTCTTTATTTTAATGGAAGAAAGAATGAATGAATGTTAGTTTGGCTTAGGGATATCTGTAGCTGTGTTGGGGATCAAAGCCAAGGTGTCCTACATGCCAGGCAAGCCTGGATTAGGGTAAGTTTCATTTTGTCCTTCAGTCACAGGAAGGACCCAGGGAGATTCGAGAAGGAGCAGGAGGTTCTTTCTATCTGTGGAAAGAGAAAGGGCTCTGAAGCAGCCCGAGGGCAGGAAGACAAGTGTTACCGACATACCATGGGACACCCCTGTCACCATGGTGTGGTCCGCAAACCTCAATGCACAACGATTTGTAAGTGGGGTCACTGGACTGAAGTCTTTTATTTTTGTTTAAGGTTAGGATGAATTTACATAAGGCAGAGAGCAGAGACATACAATTGCGTGAGCAGATGACTCTTGACGACTGTAGGCAGCAGCGTGACCACCCTTTAACTTGAGCTGCCTCTTACCTACTCAGTCAAAGTTCAGAGGTCAGCGACCTGGCACCCCGAGGCTGCGTGCAACACCAGAAGCTCATAGCCAGGGCTAGAAAGATGATTCAACAATTAAGAGCACTTTCTGCTCTTGCCAAGGACCCAGGTTCAATTCCTATCACCTACACACAGTTCACCACTATCTATATCTCTAGTTTCTGAGAGAATCTAATGCCCTCTTCTGGCCTCTCTGGGCACTTGCACACACATGGCAAACATGAACTCAGAAAGAGGTGCGCGCGTGTGTGCGCGCACACACACACACACACACACACAAAATAAGAAAATAAATCTTAAAAAATTATGGTAGCCAGGAGTGGTAGTGCGTGCCTATAGTCATAGCATTTGGGTGGCAAAGGCAGGATGCTTTTGAGTTTGAGGCCAGCCTGGGCTACATTTTAATGAGTCTCTACCTCAATGAAGTCCAGATGCAGGGAAGAACTGAGTCATGGACTAAATGACTCACCCCCACAGAGCTCCACAGTTAATGAACCCAGGCACACATAAGCATGTGATAGCCTCTAGGGATGTCCGTGACCACCAGATAGATAGACCCAGAATGCCTGGCTCCTTCCCATACTGAACTCAGCCAATATCCATGTCTTTATGTTTGAATAAACCATATCTCTGTTTGGGATTTGAGTTATTAAGACCTAGGAGCAAATGGTGCTTGCTTTTGCAGTCTGGCTGGGACAATTCCATCCTATGTGTTGACTTTCTATCCAGGACGGATTCATTGTGTGGTGGCCCTAGAGTTCCTCTCATTTATTGACAGGTTTTCAAATCCTGATGTCTATGGAGAAGTTTAGGTTCCTCCGTTCTCTCCAAAGTCATCTGGGATAACAGAATGAAAAAGATTTTCAGGGGAAAAGAAGTTTCTGGAAAGAAGTAATCCTGGTCTGTGTCATGTCAACAATTCTGAGTCTCTGTAAGAAGCCCAGTTTTATCCTGTGGGTGTGAATTCAAACTAATCTTCAGGGCTGAAGATCAGATGATACACCCCTCTTGGAGCCCTTCCTTGGCCCCTCGCTAGCCAGGTCTACTGAGAATGCCTATGGCCTTTGTCACGAACGTATGTGTCTGCACGCAGCTCTCGTTGCTCTCTTGCTGGATGACTGATGGCTCTGTACACGGAAGCATAAAATAATTTTTAAATAAAAGAATAAATGAATGAATGTTACTTTGCCTTAGTGTTTGTGGCAGTTGAGGGGTTGAAACCAGGGTCCTATGCACGCTAGGCTGGCACAGTTTAGGGTAAATTTGATTGCAGGGACTTTCCCTCCTGCAACATTTAAACACAGTAAGATACCTACAACAGTTTCTGAGGGCCAGCCAGCTCTCCACTGCAGACCCCATATTCCAAGATGCAATTGGTCTCTTCGGCTAAAATGATTTACCAACTTAGAGCCTGCTGTAAACGTTGAAATAGGTTAAAAAATAAGCCAAGCTACGTACACTTGTTTAGTTTTAAATGCAGAAATAAAAGGTCAGCAGCAAGCTAGTTCTGGGGAGTGGACTAGGGATAGGAGGTTGGGAGTTCAGACCACCCAGACATTGTAAAATGTCTTAGCCAAAGCATATGTGACTTTTATTACTTAAGTAATGTTTAAAAGTGGGGTTTCCAGTTTAAAGGCAGGCGCACTTATTTAATGGTGCACTAGAATGCATCTCACTGTTGGAAAAAAAAATGGAGTTTCAAGATTAAGTGACTTTCTCAAGAAGTGATTGCCACATCAGAAATGAGTACATTATGCAACAAAACATGAGAGAGAGTGGGATGGTAATCAAGTTTGATTCTCCTTCCTCATCATTAATCTACTGATAATGTATTAAGTGCACAGCCTGGACCAGCCCAGGTCCTACTGTGAGACCCTTCACATCGAAAGGGCTGTGTGCTCTCCATAGGTGACAAGCTCCACAAAGGACATCAACACCATTCAATAATGAAATGTGCAAACGTCTTCCTGATCTCCATTCACCTCAACGGGCTGGCGGGCAGAAACGGGTTTCTTAACATTTTTCTCCTGTTTGCACTGGTTAGAAATCAAATCGAATGACAGTGTGATGATAATATTTTATTTTCTGAGGCATCTCAGGAACATGGAGACAGATAAGTACTGTCTTTGGCCAAAACCAATTCTTTAGTGTTCTTTTTTCCCCCTCTCTTTCTTTAACTTACGTCAGGCAGGCAGTGATTCATTTTTATAACACTTGAGAGAGAGAATCGATGTCTTCTATGGACTGCCTTGGATGAATAGGAAAAATAAAAAACAATGTCTGATTCCTACAGATCTTTCTTCTAAGCAAGAGTGTTCACACTCTTGGACTATACCAAGAGCACTTAGATCTGTTTTTCCAAGACTTTGCTTTGACAGCTCTTTGGAAAGATGACATCAACTTAGATAAAAATTCAGCTACCTATAGCGGCCTCTTGCCTGGCTCTCCAGCAACAAGAGCCTTTCAGCCTGTCAAGCGGGCTGTGAATTTATTGCATCCCAGAAAATACCGGGCAGAAACGGCTGTCAGCCCAGCTTCAAATCCCAGGGCTCAAGTGGACCTTCGAAGTCGGCTAGTCAACAAGCTTCCATCCCTTGGGGTCCCTCTGTGGGCCGTCTCTGTATGCTCGCACAGGATGAGTGACAGAGCTCTGAAGGTCCTCGTTCTCTCAGGTGATGGGTCTCTGCTGTCTAAATCCCCTTTCCCTCTCTCTCCTAACTCAGCCTCCCATCCCCTAAAGATCGGCTGAAGTCCCGGATGCTTTCCCCAATTTCCACGGGCTAGTCTGTCTTTCATGTCTGTCCTCCCTTTCAGCTGCCTGCCTGCCTGGTGCTTGGCACGCATTTCACGTGGGTCTTTGCTATCCTTCAATCCAATCGTTAGGTTCCCAAGGCTGGCCACATCCTTTCCTGCCATCTGCCCTCAGGGCACCTGGTACCATACACTAAGATATCCATTAACTATGCAACTCCATCTCTTTCCCTAACGGGAGCACGTGGCCCTGCTTGGGTGAATTTGGAAGTCATGTATTCACGGGCATCTGCTAAGTTTCCAGTCACTGGAATTCATTCAGTGAACGGGCGGATGTTAGAGTATGAGATGGGTGTGAGGGCTGTGTGCGTATTTGTTTTTGTGATGTGTGTATGGAGAGGATGGGATATTGACCCAATCCAAGCCTGTATGAGTATTTGTGAGTATGCAGTTATGTGTTACACAGCGTGTGTGGGCACACGACTCTGTACACATGGACCGGCAGGATGCTTCCGGACACAAACGATCGTCTTCGTTCTCATTCTCATCAGCCTCCTCTCTAGGCTTCCCATGCTACCCGAATTTACTCGGCCGGAGATCTCCAAGTATTTCAAACAGCAGGAAAACATTTTATATTTTTCTTTCTTTCCCTCCCACCCCTCCTTCCCCCTCTCCCTCCCTCCTCCTTCCCTCTCTCCCTTCCTTGCTTTTCTCCCCCTCCTCCTTTTCTCTTTTCACTTTTTTTTTGTTTGTTTTTGTAGACAAGGTTTTCTATGTAGTCGTGGCTGTCTCGGAACTCACTCTGTAGCCAGGATCGCCTTGCACTTAGAAGTCCCGGCTCTGCCTCCCAAGTGCTGGGATTAAGAGCCTGAACCACTCCTGCCTGACTATGTTTTTCTTATATATTATAGGCATCTATTCTTAGCAATCTATGCATTAAATATTAAAGGCAAATCTGTGTGTGTGTGTGTGTATGGAGAGGATGGGATGTTGAACCCAAGTCAAGGTAAGAAACACAGGCCCCGGGCAGACGACCTATCATTTAGTCTTCAAGTCTCAGGAGCCTGTCTTGTTTACCAGTTGCTACCTACGAACTCCGCTTGGCAGACCACTTTCCTCAGGCCTAACTGTCTCTACTCTGCTCTCCCTTCTGACTCCGAGAAACACGCCCTGCTGAGGGTTAGGGCTGGAGGAATTGAAGCGAACGCAAGCAATGAATTGGGTGTTAGGTGTGTGTCCTTTTTGCCCATGATTTGTGTTGCCGTTGCCGATTTCTAGGAGGCAGAAAGTTCTAGAGGAAAAGAAGAAAGCGGTGGGTACTGAGCTCTGAAACATTAGGCCACCGGAGTAAGACGGCTTCAGGAGGTCAGACTTGGGACAGAGGAGGAAGAGCTAGACTCCGGCCACGCCTCAGAAATGGCAGCAGATGCCTTCAGCAACGGACAGCAACCCCGCCTTTGAAGCGGCCCTTGCTAACTTTGCTCACTTGGCCTCCATTTCCTCCTAATGACACAGACTTGAAAACAGCTGTGAGAGTCTTAGACATCTGGTCAAGATAGGTGTCCAGATTGCCTCTTCAAGGAGAACATGGCAGGAGGTGAGGGGAAGCAAAGCAGGTCACCTAAGCTCAGTGCCACAGAGCAGCACATCATACGGCCACTGTGCCATGAAGCCACCTGTCTCTAGAGAGTCACCACATCAAAGCCCGAAGGACCCCAGTGACACTTCACACTACTGTCTGCGCTCACACCCACTCTGCCCTTCAGCTGAGGGCGGCCCAAGGGACCGGACGAACGACTCCAGGGGCTGAAGGCATGAGGTCTGATCCCTAAGGTTTTCACTTTCCCATCTAAAGGAAGCACGGGGAAGAGTTTCAGCCTGGCACTTCCTCTTTGTGCCACGCGAGCTCCACATTAGGGCAGTGGGGTTGGATGAGGTCGGAGCCAACGTACACGGAGCCTATGGCGCCAGATTCCAGAAACTTGCTTCAGCCATACACGCCGAGGGCAGAGAGCTCAGTGATCGACCAGAGAGCTTCCTGCCAGACCCTCTTGGGTGAGAAGGCTGGCTCGTGCCCCCGGGGGCTCAGGATCTCGTGTTTGGCCGAGGAAGAGCAAGTTTCTTCACTGTGAGGGCACTTGGGCATTTTGTCCTGAAATCCGCTGAATACGGCGTGGTAGTGTGATTGTGGTTCTCGTCAGCCAGGAAAGGGTGGTCCGAGCGACAAGGACAGAAGAGGGAATCCCCACATTAGGAAGGAATGTAAGTCAAAGTCACATAAGGTTTACTAACTGTATCAACAGCTGCCACTACGATTGGTGGGGACAAGTGACATATCCGAAAGTGTCCAAGATGCCAAGTCACAGAAACAAGGAGGGAACCCCCAGGGATAAGTACTGAGCAAATAAACAAAATGGATTCCAACTGAACTCGGGGCGCACTTGGCTTTTGTGTGTCTCCGCAGTCCCTAGGGACCTGTCCCTTTCATTGTCCTTTCTTTGAGGATGAACTATACAGTCATCTTAGCTCTCAAAAAATCCCACAAGATGAGTGAACTGAGAGACAGAACCCCTCCAGCCGGCTGTCCACACCAGCCCTCCATTTCTACAGCCTTCCCTGGAGGCTCTCAACACTCCTGTCATCTCTAGGGCCAGGTGTAAACAGAGACAACCACCCCTCATCGCTAGGATGGCTAAGAACACAGAGAGAAGGAGAGGGGGAGAAGCAGGGAGGATTGAGCCTGGACCCTCTGAGTGGCAGTAATGGTGGGTGAGTCACAGAGATGCCCTATGGCGAGAGGGAAGCTCCGGATAGAACCCGTGCTGCTCCCAGATTCCCGTAGTCACTCCCTCAGCTTCAGTTTCTGGCGTCAGGAAGAGGTGGGTATCTAGCCTGCAGAGTCAGCGTGCTGCCGTCCTCCAAAGCACACAGTGGGACCTCAAGGATGGGAACTGTTATTACAACCTTGACGTGCACCCCAGGAGACTCAAACCAAACCACCGAGAATATGGAGCCTGTCAGGCCTTAGCCGTTACCCATAGATGTAGCTTGAGTTGAACTTCAAGAAACAGGAAGCAGTGAGTGGACTGTGCAGGCCAACAGATGCCGCTAAGGCCGGGACAGCCACTAGATCGGCCATGACATCTGAGCATGTGTCTTTATTTAAGTCCAATTATAGAACTATACGCAAAGTTAGGCTGGTGATACATGTCTATTATCCTACTACTTGGGAGGCTGAGGCAGGAGCATCACTTTGCCTTCAGGACCATTCTGAATTACATAGTGAGTTCCAGGCTAGCCAGCGCTCCAGAATGAGACCATCTCAAAAAACAAAAACAAAAACAACAAAAAACCAACCAACAAACAAAAACCCCAAACAAATCAAAACCAAAGCCAAAACGAATATATAAATCAATTGAATTTAATAGTAATTGAAATGAGTCGAATCTTTTCTTCCCAGACAATGCGGACAGTTTTTTGTTTGTCCGTTTTTTAAAGTAAAGCACATTTTTAAGACTCACTGCCAAATAAGCCCAGACAGGCAGGCCTCATTCTCTGGGGTCCAAGTCTGACTCGGGATTAATGGGGAGACTCCATGTTACGATTCGCAGGTATTTGTAGATTCCTGCTACAGCACGAACACGTGAGAGCAGCAGAACTTGTGGGTTTGCTCCCTGCCCTGTTTAATAAGATCAGGCTGTGTTTGGAGGAAATCTGTCAGAACCAGGACACACGGCATCCCCAGTCCCAGTGGAAAACCTCCCACAGCTATACGTGGCTGTGAGATATTCGGCTGCTAAGAAATACTGAGGGGGCTGGAGAGGTGTCCCATGCCTGCAGTCCCCGTTCTAGGAAGGCTGAGGCAGGAAGACCAGTCTGAGGTCAACCTGGGCCACACGGTATTTAGTAAAATCTTTCAGAAAGAGAGAAGGAAAGAAAATGTTGCGGGGGGGGGGAATGGTAAATGGGGAAGGAAGGGGAGAGGACACAAAATTCAGAGAGGATGTAAAAAGGAAGTGAGTGGGGTGGCTGCCTGGCTGCATTCCCCAGTGCTGTGAGCTCACAAACCTGACGACACTTCCTGAAAGTGTCCACCCAGACTGGCCACAAGGGGGCATGAGAGCCAACGTCTTGGCTTTTGTTTTCTTTTTTTCCCCTGGATTCTCTCTGACTGAGAACACATTGGGGGAGGACCCAGAGGGCAGAGGCACTACTGGATGAGTCCTTGTGGCTCAGTGCCACAGGAGCAGTGACTCAGGCACTTCATCCTTGGGTGTCTCAAAACCGTGCGAAGGTCTCCCTCGCTTTCTAAGCACATTCCTGCTCTGCCTGTGAATTATTACGCCGGGGACGGGGAGGAGGGCGGAACAAACCAGTGTCCTAAGCTGACACCAGCGGTGCAAACCCTGAAGGAGTCTGTGGTGGGTGTGGAGCAGAGCGCAGGTCCATCTTCAGGGGGTCAGGTCAAGGTCAAGATGGTGCCCTTGGCATAAATGACGAGAGTGGCTGGCTCTCAATGCCTGCCTTCTCAGGTAAGAGCCAAGCCTCGTATACCCGGCTGCAGGCTGGCTTGGGGACTGTCGTACCAGACCATCGGCGTGGTGGAACTTTCCGACCAGCAGAACACTGCCCCAAGACCATATCTGGACTTAAACCTCAGGCATCACCAGGCATCACCAGGCATCACCAGGCATCACCAGGCAGCGTGGCAGAGGTAAGACAGGCTCATCTTAAATCACAAAAGGTTTCCAACTGTCCGTCCGCTGACCCAACAGCTGAGTCAGGCTGTTATTTCAAGTTCAGCTAAGTCTTCACTTTGTTGAAAGATTTTTGAGGGAAATTACTATTTTATTTATAAACTTGCAGTGGAATATGAATTTCAAAGTATTAATATTTCTGTTTGACATTGGGATGAGACGTTACTTCAAAGATGTTCCTACCTCAAGGCCTCTCTAGGAGGAGGTGTCCTCTCAAAGGAGCCTTCCCTCTGCCTCTCTCACTTGTAGTACATGGGACAGTGTTAGGCCAATAAAATGCAACTCACTCAAAATAAGCTCTTCAAATATCTGAACTGACAACATACATCCAAACCTGTAACATTCATCAGGTAACAAAAGCCCCCGTGAACACTCGCTTGGCAATAACACGCGGCCAAGGGCTTCAGGGCCTCTGCTTTTGAGCTCTGCCTTGCCTCTCATAGACAACGTGTGATCTTCAGTGTTAGTATCTTTGTGGCAGAGCAAACCTTGGTAATGCTGATAAGGTGACGTGAACTCACTCTTGTTGGTCCTTGTCACCGGCGCTCCTTGTACCGGGCCGCATTGCTCTCGTGCCCAGATTTCAGTTTTGTTAGCAATGCGTTTGATTCCTTCTTTACATTCAACTTAGTTTTCATAGAAGCATTTCTCGCACTCACTTTACTATGTACGGTTAAGCCACAGTTATGTGATCATAGTAAGAACAGTAAACACAAGGGACTGTTGACCTAACCAGAATGATGGGACACTGCGGAACGGCGAAGGAGCATGTTCAGGAGTTACACCACCGCCAAGGGCCTGCGAGGAGGCCTCGAGTCCTCCAGGAGGAGTGGGCACAGCAGCGGCTGGCAGCTTAGGACAGTAGTGGCTACCCTGTGGTAGAAAGGCCTCCAACGCTGCAGGCTCGGCCTTTGTGAAACAGAAAATCTGAGCTGAAATGGTGGTGCACGCCTGTGAGCCAGCAGCTGGGCGACAGAGGCGGGAGGGTCGGAAGTTCAAGGCCAGCTTCAGCTACCTACTGGGTTTGGGGTGGGGGGGGGGGGGGCAGCCTGTGCTATGTGAGTCCATGTGTCAAAACAAAAACAAGAGAAATAAGAGAAGTGAAAAGAGGGAGAGGAAGGGGGAGGGGAGGGATGTGCAGGGGGGAGGGGAAGGAAAGCAGGGCAGGGGGAGGGCAAAGAAGAGGGGAGAGGAGGAGGAGAAGGGGAAGGCAGGGAAGGAGAGGGAAGAGAGCAGTAGGCAGGGGAGGGGAAAGGGATGGGGAAGGGTGGGGAAGGCAGGACAGGGGACAAGAGGGCATGGGAGAGGAGAGGAGAAGTGAGGGGGAGGAGAACAGAGAGGAAAAAGATGTGAGGTAAGGAGAGGGGAGGAGGAGAGGGGAGAAAGAGGAGGGGAGGAGGGAGGAGGAGAGGAGAGGAGAGGAGAGGAGAGGAGAGGAGGAGAGGAGGAGGAGAGGAGAGGAAGTACTTCCTCCGATTCCAAGAGGTCTCTGTAAAGCACCCCAAGCACTGTGCTTGTGTTACAGGCAGCCTAGTGACCCTGGGGTCAAAAATCTACTCCAAGTAGCAAAGAAAAGAAAGTAGCACCATTTGAAAGAAGAATTTTAAAAGACAGCATGGGCGTGTATCCCTCAGGCCTTCGGGCAACTGGCAACTGCGGTTTTAACTGGGACACAAAAGTGCGAGGCAGGAAGGGGAAGGATCGATTCCACTGCCTTTCCTGGGAACTTTGCTCATCAAAAAGATACACTCTCACGAAGTGAAAAGTCAACCCACTTGCTTGGCAAAGACCCAGATCTGTGGGGGCTTCTAGTGAATCAACAGGGAACAGACAGGGGATGCCATAGAGTAATGGCTGAAAGACAGGAGCAGGCGCCATCCCCAGGAAAAATCCCCCTGCATAAGAGCTACACAGGAGAAATGCAAAGCTGTCAGGGAAACAGACTCGGGCCCGCAGGAAGCCCGGATGAGTCTTTAAGAATCTGTCAATCTAATGGTGTTGGTACATCTGCTTTCTCAGTGCTTAGGAAGCTGAGGCAGGAGAATGACAAGTGCCAGCCAGCCTGGGCTACATAATGAGCTTTAGGCCAGCGGCGACTCACAATTAAAAAAAATAATCATAGTAGAAAATATTCAAACAAACAACCAGCATGCTACATATACACACTCACAGTGAAAGATCGGAAAAGAGGGACTCAGATACTGCGTACCACAATATTCAACGCAGCGTTAACCTCAGTAATCGCAAGGAAGAAAACAGCTCAAATGTCCACCAACGGATCAACAAGAAGTGGTCTGTACATGGTGGAATATCACTTAGCCTTAAAAAAAAATAGGAGATGCTGAAACACGTTACAACACGGAAGAGACCTAAGGCTGCCACACGGAGGGGCCGGCCTAATTACAACCAAACACCATGACTCTAACTGTTCTGATCAAATCCACGGTGAACATCGTGGATGATGGCTGCCAGGGGTGGGAGAGACAGGGAAGGAGGTAAGTGCAGTGTTTGAAAGCTGTGGTGTTTCTGTTGGGAGAGGTGAAGCGTTTAAGATGGATGGTAGTGAAGATTGTTCTCGAAAGGGAATATTTAAACATCTTTACACTTAAATGCTTAAATGGCAGATTCAATGTTATATATATACATACATACATACATACATATATATATATATATATTTTACATATACAACTCAGAGCAGCTAAAAATGGGAAAGAGATGAGTAACACTCGGTTTGGCAAGGGTGTGCAGCAGCTGCCTGTCTCAGACACCAGGCGGCGGGAGCAGGAGCCATGGGTCACTCGGAACACGGTATTTACCAAGGCTGTGCGGCTGAAGGCTTTGAGACTCAGGAGGCACACGGTCAACATCACCACACACCTTTGCCCACCAGCACCCCGAACCCCACTATTCACTGTGGTGTTTTACTACACAATCACCGGACTGAGGAGCACTGCGTCCCCACTGATAGTAGGACGATGGACACAGTCAGCCACAGGCTACTGGACAATAAAAACGAGCAAGCTATAAACAGCCTACACCAGTATCAGAAGCCTCCTGTTCCGTTAGAGAAAGAAGATGTGAGAGAGGGTGTTCCACGGGATCGTAAGGAAAACACATTCCGTTCTTGGAAGCCAAGCAGGCGGGAGGGGGTGGGCTGGGAGGGAGCCTCTCCGGGACGAGCCCTGCTCTGCTTCTCCATCTGGATGTTGAGCATCTTCCCTCTGTGAGGATTTGGCAAGCTGCACACTTGGGGGCATTTTTCTGTCGGTGCTACTTGAATAAAAACTTAGCAGAGCTGCCCTATGCTGTGCTACATGCAATGAAGCATTCACGATAGCCTTCACGGGACCCAGAGTGTGGGGAGCATGCGCCCTGTTGGAACGCTGGCAGTGCAGAGCAGAGCATGCAGTTCCAAGCAGAGTGGAAGGCACCAGCAGGAAGCTTTATACGAGGGCTAAGTACAGGTGAGCCAGCCGATGCTACGGGAAGGCGTTTTAGCACGTTTTCCTCGTCGAATTCATTCTGGCATCTAATCACATTTCAATGTCCGAGAATATTCACCTGATCTCTAAGCTCCATGAACTCAGACAGTCTGTGTGATTTCTCTAGAGCAGGTCACAGCGCAGAGCCATGTGTGTGTCAAATACCAAAGCCATTTGTTTAATTACAGTACATCCTAATGCTAAAGCTGTTTAACAGTAAGGAAAGTTCAGGGAGTTACAAACAATAAATCCCCAAACTGCACAGTGGTGTGCCTGTAGGTAAAAGCATCACTTGAGCCCCGGAGTTCAAAGCCAGCCCGGGCAACATGTAAGAGCCTATCTAAAGGCAATAAAGATCAATCAATCAAAATGAGGGCAACGGCAGTGCATCTACGCATGGATTTAAAGCAAGGCTGGAGAGATGGCTCGCCGTAGGGTCCACGCTGCTTTTCCACAGGACGTAAGTTTGACTCCCAGTCCCTATGTTGGGTGCCTCACAGCCACTTGTAACCCCAGCTCTGAATATCCAACTCCCCCTCTGACCTCTGTGGGGACACACACACACACACACACACACACACACACACACACACACACGAAAACCAAATTTTTAAAAAGCTTAAAGCATGCTAGATGTTAGGTAAACCAAGTAACGTCCCTAGTTTTTGTTCTGCAACTCCCAACCAGGGTCTGCAGGGATCTCAGAGTGGATGTCAATGTCAGGGAAAATATGTGAAGTACAGATAAGAAAACAGGTAATCGGGGACACAATCCTGTGCCTAGCCACATCTGAACAAGCACGGCAAGTGGCCTTCAGATAAACCTGTGGGTGCTGTGATCCAGAGCAGGGCAATGGGGAGGAGAAACGTAGACCCCTCCCCTTGTCTCAGCTCCTCAAATATCCCTATAGCCACCTCCTGATGAACTACTACAGGGGCAGCTCTGTCTCTCACCTGCAACCTCTTTTGTACCTACAGATATTTGAGGCACACAAAGCCGACCGTACGACGGATACATTAAGTGGAATCCAGACGCCATGAGTTATCTGCCGATGGTAGTTTCCCTAAGTCACTCATGGTACAGCCAGGTCCGTGAGCAGCCTGCAAGTGCGAGGCCATCTTCAGACTCTGTAAGAGGCATCTGCAGTAAAGGCTGGCCAGCAGGAGCCTCTGGGGGTTTCCTGAGTGTGGGCAGACAGTCTGGATTCAGGAGTCATTTCCTATGCTCGTGAGACTCGCTGGATATACAAAGTGAACCACCAGGCACTATTCTGGATCTGTCATTAACCATGCAATTTTGGTCACATTGGTACCCTCAGCCTCCACCCCATCTTTGAACCAATAAACAGTAGCAGCCTATCTTCAGACTTATCACCCTGTGACTGTCTAACCCATGTGTTTTGCCAACACCAAAGTCAACCCCTTTTACACTCACCCCATGACATCCTGTTCTGCTATCTTTAGACTCCATGGGCCCTCACTTTTCTTTCTGGTGTATCACACAGCATAATAATCAGGTGACTGAATTGGGGGTGTCACCTGTCTGCCAAAGGATACTAATGACTTTGCTCACGTTGTATTTTTCAGAAATGACAGCATGTAACCTTTGCTTTGTCCATGGTTCACTGAATGGCTCATAAATGCAATGGCAAAGCCATCCTGGACTGGACACTGTGGTGGCCGTCCAGGAACACAAGGCACTAAAGCCAGGCCACACCCTCAGGGTGTGAGTGCTCTGTGCAAATGCACAACTAAATGCAACTAAAATACAATATAAGTCTACCAGGAAGATCTGTGCATGTGGAAGGCAGAGGGAAGGGGCCAGGAGATAAGGATGAGCGACGCAGGAGGGGACATATCTGATGGAGTGAGGTTGGGAAGTCAGAGGCACGGAGACAAGAACTAGAAGACAGTGTCCCACGCGATTCTCAGAAAAACCGCTGATGGTTACCAACCTCCAGAGTAAAAAGAAACCCCGGAGAGTTCGGGTTTTCTAAGCATCGGGCTTCAGAAGGAGTAGAGCGGGACCTTTATTTAGCACCGTTTTTTAACCACCAAGTCACCCACCTAAACACTCTCCTGTCTTCCGCCAAGGAGCAGCAGCTCCCAGTATCTTAATCTTGGTTCCTGCTGCCCAAACTTGGTCCCTGGGGTGGGGGTGGGGGACTAAGTGGGAGCATAGTTACAAAGCCAAAAAAACTGGAGAGTACACACAGAGTAAGATTATTTATATGCGGGCATCTTTACTGGGAGGAAGTGCGCCTCTATGGTGTCTCGGTGTCTCAGACTAAGGCACAACTCGTTTTCGCTCCTCTAGTCCAATTAGCTGTGTATTTTTAGCACGTGTTATATAAGGCTCATCTGCCCAAATTCTCTGGCTTGGGGCCTTTTCTTCCTTTGCGTTTCACTGGCGGACTGACCCGCGTGGTAGGATGACGAGCGGATCATGACAAGTCTGTAAATAGCTTGCCCAGGGAGGGGTGGACGGAAAGAGCCCTGGAGATGAAGGGAGCTCGTATCTGGTGTGCCGGTGGCTAAATCTATCCCTTCTAAAAGGGGAAAGCAAAGGGAACGCGCAATTCCAAACCGAGCCGTAGAGCGGCAGGAAAAGCTGCTCCGTCTACAGTGAGCACTGGTATCCAGAAGCGCAACCAAGGCAGGTGCCACTCAGCAGCGCTGCTGGAGAAGCCGCCGGGTAGCCTCCGTGGTGGCCAGGGCCTCTGTCGGCTGAAGCAGAGTTCGACGCTGGTAGAGCATGAAGTGGTTTTGCTCCTGCAGAAAACACCTCGCCTTTCTCAGGAGTCGTCGTAAGGTTCCCTCTTCACTTCCGCACCCTGGATGCTGGAGGGGCCGAAGAGGGAGCATGGGCGATGAACCCAGAGAAGCTCGCCATTCTAGTTCAATATGAAGCAATCAGGAGTCTAAACTATGTCGGAGGCCAGACCACTTACCCTACATTCTGTTTGCAGAAACCTCTGCTTAGGCCGTCATACCCTGACCAGGTCTTTCTAGATCAGTGGCTCTCAACCTGTGGGTCCCGGCCCCTTTGGCAAACCTCGGTCTCCTGCAGTGTTCACATTGTGAATCATAACAGTAGGAAAATCACAGTTGTGAAGTAGCAGTGAAATAATTTTATGGTTGGGGTCACCACAACATGAGGGACTATGTTAAAGGGAAGGTTGAGAACCACTGCTCTACAACCCGTTACTTAAAGAACGGAACCTAGAAAGGCTTTTAGGGATGGAAGAGAGGGCTTTAGAAGTCAAGGGATTAACAGCGAGGGGTGATACCTTACACCCTCCAAATGACATTCAGAAGCCTCTAGTGAAGGTGACACACGGGCAGCAGCTGTCTCAGGAGGCACGCACCTGTGCAGAGTCCGGGATATTTCCGAGACCCTCTGAAGTCACTCTACATCTAACGGGAAAGCGAAGCGGTGCCTTCCCCACACCCGTCAGCACGGGGTGATTCTGTTCACATCGATGGCACGAAGGAGAAGCAGCTCTCTCCGAGGGGCTGCCTTCCTGCTGGTGCCCAGCTCTGGAGATGAACTTCCTTCTCCTGCTCTCTTCCCCTGATCTGAAGTGGCACAGCAGGTGGCGACCCTGGCTAACACAGCCCGGTGCTGCTGCCGGGAATGTGAGGTCCAGGTTCTGCCTCGGGTGCTAGAAGCCGTCCTAGCTGCTCTTGTCAGACAGACAGGACTTTCATCTCTGTGCTGTGCAACCTTGCGGGAAGGAGTTCTGCTTATGCAATGGTTTTTGACTACGGAAAGCAGAGGTACTAACTCCTGCTCCCCAGGAGGCTGCGAGGACTCAAGGAGGTGATGCACATGGAAGTCATTAGCACAGTCTGGCCCAACAAGGCAATGTGAGGGGTGTGTGTGTGTGTGTGTGTGTGTGTGTGTGTGTGTGTGTGTGGTGTGTATGTGTGAATGTGAATGCGGTGTCTGTGTGTGTGAGTGTGAATGCGGTGTGTGTGTGTGTGTGTGAGAGAGTGTGAATGCGGTGTGTGTGTGTGAATGTGTGGGGTGTGTGTGTATGTGTGTGTGTGTGTGTGTGTGTGTGGTTTGTGTGTCCCAACTCTTTACTCTCTGTTTTGGTTCCCACATGAGAAGGTCTACCATAGGCTTCCATCACGCCATGCCATCCCTGCCATGATGGCCTGACTCTTAAGTTGCCTGTCTGGTGTCTTGTTAGAACAGTGGAAAGGGTAACTGACAGTCTTCCCATTTTCTGGGCTCCAACGGCAAGGAAAACCATCTAAGCTCACTGACTCACAAATGGTCTTTTAGCTCCCTTTGTCCAACCTGCTTGCCCTAAAGTGTAGACACAATCTGAGCTCATCTCTGTCCTGGGCTGTACTTCTCAGCCCAGCACACACAAACTCTTCTTACGGAATCCCTTGGGCCTAGAAACCCTTCTCGGCCTAAACACTTCCAGCAACACTTATCTATGACCGTGGCAAGAGAAAGGGATAAAGTGACAAGGTATAAAGGGGAAAAGCCTCTGATGTACAAATTCTTCTCGATCTTAGCCTATCTTTTAACTGGAGACAATTAAGGTCAAATATGATTATCTACATCAAAGAGGCATTAAATTGTCAGTACTATGTAAGCACAGATCTCTTCTGTTCTTTACTACCACCCCTGTCACTACACAGACCACTGTCACTAAAAGACCCCTATTACTACAAAGACCACCTTCACTACTTAGACCATCATCACTATGAAGACCACCATTTCTACAAAGACCACCATTACTACAAAGACCACCATTACTACAAAGACCACGGTCACCAAAAGACTCCTGTCACTACAAACACCACCATCACTATAAAGTTCACTGTCACTAAAAGACCCCATGTCACTACAAAGACCACCATCGCTACCCACTGTAGGAGGTTGGTCTGGTGCGGCTTGCATTAAAATGCTAAATTCTGAACCCCCAAGATCTGGTCCCTCCAAGATGAGCAGATCCTCATGCATACCAGCTTTTGTTCTGTAAACCCTTTCCCCCAAGTTATCCACGATTAGATAATAAAGACGCCTATAGCCTATAGCAAGGCAGAAGAGAGGTGGGCGGAGCTGAAGGTTCCCAGGCTTGGGTCTCAGGCAGAGATGAGGAAAGGAGAAAGGAGAGAGAGGAGGAAGAAGTCACCATGGGGCAGGTGGACCTGATGGAGTAGGAGCGGCCCAGGAAGAATAAAGCAAGTGACATCACAGGGCTATTGAGGGAAGGAGACAAAATAGCATAGAGGTTTGATATTTGCCCAGCTCTAATGCCTCAAGGCTTTTTAGAAATACAAAGATTTTCGTCTTCTGCTTCAGAACTAAATGATCTAAGGTGGGGTAGGGACCCCCAATTAATATTTACTGCAACAACCCTCATCATTATCATTGTAATTCCCACCATGACCATTAACCGACACTGTCACCACCACGCCTACATCATTACCTCCATCACCACTATCATCACAACCGCCACCATCCACGTTCTTTGCAAAGGCACCACCATCATCTGAACAAAGGACCCTGACAAGGTGAGTACGCATGCGACTGGCAGGCCTGCCTGCTTCCTTCTCTCTGTGTAATTAAAGCTCACGGTGGCCTCGCTTGAATCGGGTGGTTATGCATGGCGGCAGCCCTGAAACATTGCAGATTCCTCCTTGCCTCCCTGACCCTATCATCCTGGCTTGGGCCCTAGAGGAAGGAAAATTCAAGATTAGCTAGCCAAGTTTCCATGCATATCATTACAGGCCCCAGCAGTCAGCTGCTGAACAGCAGACGGAAAACTCATGCCTGCCAACCTTGTCATTTTTCAGAGTTTTGGAGTTATTTATATCACACAAGCCTGTGAAATAGAAAGTCCCCAGCTTCCTCGGCTATAAAAGAATCCCGTATAGTGCTTCTTTAGAAACTTCTACCCCAAACTGGGCAGTAGTTGGCATACACCTTCAGTCCCAGCATTTGGGAGACAGAGGCAGGCAGAACTCTGAGTTCAAGGCCAGCTTGGTCTACACAGCCACACAGAGAAACCCCGTCTCAAAAACAAAAGACAACAAACAAACAAAAAACCAAAAAACAAGAAAACCAAACCAAACCAACCGATCAAACAGCAACTGCCAAAACTATCCCAAAGTGGATGGTACTAATATTTGCTCGTCCTGATTGTCTCCACCTAAGTGACGTCTGCTCTGTGCCCACACTGAAGCTCTACCCTTACAGTATTCCTAAACCGGGGCCAGCGAAGGTTAGCTCAGCCTCCTGATGTTACCGAGAAACCTTAACACCCTACAGCTAGTCCCACCCACTGTTGGGAATCTGCTCAGGACTGACAGACAGCTCCTGAAGGCCTTGGTGAGAGAGAGAGAAAACTGTTTCGAGTGACCTCAGTCCAAGCAGTCCTTACCAAGACAGTGCTGCCTGTGCTGGTTACTACCAGGTATCAACTTGGCAGGCTCAACAGCCACCTAGGAGACAGTCCTCAGAGCATGCCTACCAGGGACGGTCAAGGTTAAATCAATTGAGGAGGGAAGATCCCTGCCCAGGTGGGTTTGGGTCCTGGATTGCAAGAAAGGGAAAACAAGCTGGGCCCCAGCAATCCCAACGTCTGCTTCCTGACTGTGGGTACAAGGTGAGCAGCTGCCTCAGCCTCCTGCCCTAAGGGCTTCCCCATCCTGCACCTCGACCCTTTGAACTGTGAGTCGAAATAGCCCTTCTCCTTTAAGTTGTCAGCCCAAGTTCCAGCTGTACACACTGTCCCTTGGGCTCGCTGTTTAGCTGGGCAGACCTCAATAGACAGCCTACGCTTGCTGGTAATAATTTGTGATAAAAATGCACGGTGCTTGAAAGAGCAGGTGAGGTGTCAGGGCAATTTGTTTGCTCACCGAGCCCCTTAGAAAGGAAACTGCTAAAGTCCATAAATAAGAAATTCGACATCTTAAAACAATCTTCTGCCTGACTGCCCCAAATCACTCCAGGTATTTCTACTTCAAGGGCCTAGGAACTGACCTGGGTACCATTAAACCCACAGCCCACTCTGTCAATCAGTGGCCTGACTCTCTTTACAGCACCCTCAGCTATATGTTGTCTATCTATTCAGTCATGGCTTCCACGACCTCAGATCCTGGGACCTGTGGCTTGATAAGCCTGGAGTGAGTCCCCCAGGGACCCCATAGTTTCTGCACAGGCCAGACTGCCTTTGGAAGCCCGGACATGCCCCACAGGGCATGTTTCATCCAAGTTCTGCTTACAGCCTCAAGTCTCCCATGAACTCATTCCTGTAGAACTCTGCTAACACTAGTGCAGGTAAAAGCACTCAGTAACATGGAGTACCGGGTGCAAAAGCAGCATTTATTGAGGGCACTCATTGTGCTGAACAACTTTCCAAACACCTTGCATATGGGATAGCAAGGTGGTCCTGTTACTCTCTCTGGTGAGTTAACAACTCCTCGAAGGCCCCAGTGTAGGAAAGACTTAGGGGCTGATTGTCTGTCATAAAGTCTACATTTCCAGTCTCTGAGCCGTCCTACTTCCACAGAACACAGCACGGCATTCGGGATGGCTCAGTGGGCCAGGCCCGTCCTCCGCCCTCTGCCCTCCGCCCTCCGCCCTTTACCTGCCTACGACCAGTAGCTGGCCTGCTAAGGAAGCTCTAAATTTGGTACAAGGGGGTCTTTTTGTAGACATGACTGCACTAGTTTTTTTCTGTCTCCAAACAAAAATATGTAACTTTCCCTTAAAAAAAAGATTAAGAAACAAATTATTAACAAATGATTTAGTAAGCAAATGGCCAGGTACGGTATGAGCAGCTGATTCAAAAAGAGGTGTTTGCTTACTTGCTTTCTGGTTTTAGGGTTTTCTTTCTTTTTCTTTTCTTTTTTTGTTTGGTTGTATATTTTGAGAGAAGATCTTACTGTGTAATAGCTCTGGCTTGCCTACGTAGACCAGGCTAGCCTTGGGACTCTGAGAGATCTGCCTACCTCTGCCTCCAGAGTACTGGGATTAGAGCATGCACCACCACCCCTGGCTGTGTAAAAGTTCCTGGCACACTCTAAGTCATGGGGGGAGGAAAACAGAAGGAGTGAATGCAGTTCCACAAATTGGGTCTATTTGCTTTGGAAACCAGGGTGCCCCAACTGCCTCTGAGGAACCTAGAACCAAGCAAAGTCAAGTTTAAATCTTCCAGTAAGTGCCTTTCCTGTTTTGTTGTTGTACCCAAGGGTAAACAGCTCTGTTCATCTTGCTTCCCCTCATGCCTGTTATATTCCAAACTCCTCCATCCACGCCACTTTTGCCTTCTAGGCTCTCCTGGGAGATACCTTCCCTCTATCTCCTCAGCTCATAGCCACCCATCCTTCAGGGCAAGGTCAGACCACTCCTCACACAGTTCTCCCCAGCCCCTGAACCTCTGGAGTGGTTCCCTCATCTGCCCCACCCCACCCCTGAGCCTCCAGGCTGGCTCCCTGATCTGCCCCCTCCCCCAGTCTGGACATCGGTGTCATAAAGGCAGGATTTAATCATACACTCCCACACATGGCTTCACTAGTGTTGCTTTGATGGATCTCATACGTCTGTGTCTGCCACAGCACATCAGAGGGGCTCGAGAACACAGCTTGGCCACAGACACACGTGCTAGATTAGCATAAACACCCCTCGCTACTTACCGCTCTGCCATTGCAGAGACGACAACTGTAGGCTGAGTCATGTGTCTTAGCTGTGAAGAGACACCCCTCTCCCTCAGGCCTCACACCGAGAGCCTCAGAGAACCAAACCAATGGCTTTTCCATGGGGGCACAGACTGGGGCACAGCAACATAGTTGTGGGCAATGTAGTCGGTTCTATTCTCCAGATTGTTCTGAACCCCTATGGCCGGCTCTGGGGGTTGTCAAACCGTGGGCTTATAACATCGTCACTTTCTACAGCACTGGCAGTGCCATGGTCTCTCCACACAAACTCGATGCCCTCCTCTACACTCAGGGACTCCTACTCCTCTATTTCTCCCAGACAAATAGCCACTCTGAGGGAACTGGAGGGCTGTGGTATTTTTCCCCCAAAGAATCATGCGCCCCCACAATCCAGGGGTTATTGGGGCACTGTCCTCTGCGCCTTTGTTGTTTCTGATCACCAATGTATAAAGGATATCCCTTCAAGTTAGTGGGGATGATTAACAGAGTACTGGAGCCCCCAGAGAAGGCTCCAGAGATAGTCAGGCCTTCAAGCCCATCCCCACATTGCTGGGATCTACACACACCCACTAGCCAGCAGGCTGTGTCTCAACTCCATGATAATCTCCAGGCAACGGAGAACAGCTGCTTAGCAACACCAGCGACAGGATCAGCATGGACGTCTCTATTAGAGATCTGCTCCTGCCTCCTGGTAGGTACCCATGAGACAGGAACCCAGGGAGCCATGGTCAGGCAGAAACTGGACTGTCTCCTGGAGCGACTGAGGCAGCAGGGCTCGAGAATAAGGCCAGTGGGATGGGAGACAGCAGCTATCCCAGAATTAAAAAGGGGACCTGAGGCCTTGCTTCTCACTCCTCTTCCCACTGCTTGAGAAGCTTTGCCCCTTGCCATGAGGCAGTTTTGATTTAGACACCATGCCATCAGGGGCTTATTCAGGAGAGGTGGCTCTCTAACCCTAGCTTCCATCCTCAGCCATAGAGTCAACTGACGACAATAAAAATGTCTTTTAAATTGTCCATCTGTGGTACTATGCATATTTTTCTTGCCGTTCCTTAAACAATATGAACGTTACAACTGTTTACATTGCCTTCTAGACGTGTTAGGAGTTATAAGTGATGTGTAAATCATTGGGAGGCTACGTCACGTTCCGTGAAAATATCACACGCACCCTTTTATCCACACAGATTGATGTATCTGTGGAGTCAGGTGTCAAGATAGTGGAAGGGTTAGCAGGGCTTTAACCACTATTAAACAGACTTTCTTGGAACTCAGTCGCTCAGGGAGGACGTGGGGCTGCTTGAATGGCCATTACCCAATTCCAGAGCCGAAGAAGAGGGGCCTTTGTCTAGAAGAAAGACAAAGCTCTCCAGGTTTTTGTGGGGGTCAGATAGGGAGGTGTGTGTGTGGAGCAAGCTTTGTGTCTGTAGCTGGTGTTGACTGCTACTGTGGTAAATGATGTTCCACTTACTAAGGCGGCAGGCAGTACAGACACCAGTTACGAGAGGTCACATGGAGCGGCCCAGAAACTTGTTGACCCGAAGTCTGGGTGGAGGGAGGGGTGGATAGAGAAGGTAATTTTCAGCAAATCAAGGGGTTGATGGACCACATAGCACCTCACAGCAGAACCTAATGGCTCTCTGTCTTGAGCCAAATTTATTTTTATTTTTAATAATCTCTCTTCTGTGTGTGTGTGTGTGTGTGTGTGTGTTGCCTGTGCCTATGAAGGCCAGAAAAGAGCATAGCATCCCCCAGACCTGAAGTTACAAATTGTTGTGAGCCACCCAACATTGGTGCTTAGAACTTAACTTGGCTCCCTCTGTAAGAACATCGCATACAATTCTAATCTATCTCTCCATCCACCTTCTAGAGATTTTACATATTCATGCTACAGAAATTCTCTGGAGTCAGAGATAACCTCAATAGATGATGTCATCATTTGTGACATCATGATGGTGTCATTATGACATCATGATGATATCATGATGACATCAATTGATGTCAACAGAGATTTCACCACACATGCCATCCCCACCATAATCTTACACTCTAACCGCCCAGGGTAACCTCAGCTCATTAGCAGTCATAGCCACACCATGAAGTACCCTTAAGACACTATAGTCCCATGAAGGAGAATTTCTTCCGGAGACAAAGCCTGTTCTTGAGCTCAAAGAGCCCTGCCCACCTGAACATCATGGAAATGCCCGTTATTTGTCCCAGGCAAGGGAGCATCTAGACACATGCTACTTACAGTTCTAATGCAATTCCCTACCAGTAAACCAACTCTCAAAGCAATTTACAAACGATTTGACTGCTTTTATATTTAAATTATACATTTACTTTATGTATAATTTTTGTTCTTTTTTTTTTTTTTTTTTTTTTTTTTTGGGGCTGGGGACCGAACCCAGGGCCTTGCGCTTCCTAGGCAAGCGCTCCACCCCTGAGCTAAATCCCCAACCTTTATGTATAATTTTATGTATATAATGTACTTTATACATTCAAATAATTCAGCCCAAAGCAAAAAAGAAAAATACATTCTGAGCCCCTTTTGTAAATCAGTAGGCGTTCCCCTCCTTTGTCACAGGACGGTGACAACTCAGCCTTCCCCGCCTGTGCTTCGTATGATACATGGAGGGAAGTCTTAGTATATCAGGATTGCCTGGCCTAGGGCTCCGGTCCTGGGCACCATGCTCTACTACTGACCCAACTCTGTGACTCTGGGCAAATGATAGTTCTGTGACAACGTTTCCTAAGCTAGAAAGTGAGGCTGGGGCCAGGCCAGTTGGTCCATACCTGTTAGCCCTGCACCTGGCGGGAGCGGTTACACGAGCCGCTGTCTCAAAAGAAACGGAGTACAGGGGTGGCAGCAGTGAGGAATTCTCTGGGGTGTTGTATGGGGCATCTGGCATGTAAGCATCCCTTTAATAAAGCAAGGGTAAGGGCACCTGAGTGTGTGTCTGTGAACCATCGCCTGCCTGCATGTGTGTCTGTGAACCACTCGCACGCTTGGTGCCCAAGGAGACCAGAAGAGGGTGTTGGACGTCCTGGAGCTGGAGTTACAGGTGGTTGTAAGCTGTTGTGTGGGAGCTGGATATGGAGCCCCCGTCCTGTGGAAGAACAGTTCCTACTCACAGAGCCATCTCTTTAGCCCCGTAACTTTTTTTAACAGGTCTCACTGTGCACCCCTGGATCCCCTGGACTCTCCTTGTAGACCAGACCGGCCTTCCTTCACAGAATTCAAGCTCGTTTCCGCTTCCCTGGTGCTATGACTAAAGGTGAGCACCGCCAGGCCCCAACCACGGATGTCTCCTTGCCATAACTTCTGGCAAGCCTTGCCATTGCCTCTAAGAAGCTGCAGGAGTTCAGCTCCCTCTTTTCCCGCGTCGATCCCTGGGCCAGTCCTTCTTCACGGGTTCCTCAGGAGTTCCACCAGAGCCTTGCTCTGGAGAAAGCAATCATCTCACACCTGTGTGGCCATACCCTTCCATCTTCGGTTCCCAAGTTTGCCATCTGATTGGTCACTTCCGCTTTGTGAGAATACTTTGGAGGTGGACATTGTGCAAAGGCAAGCTCCAGACTTCCTCAGGGTTTGAAGAGTGACACACCGTGTGTCTCATGGTGCCCTGTCTCTGAGGGAAAACTCAGGAGGCCATGTTGGTTCACAGGGATGTGGGAGTGGTACAGGAGTAGGAATGATTATGTGAGGAAATTTTTGTTGAAGAGTTTTGAAAAATGAATCAAATACCATAAATTGACCAACATAAAATGTTGATCCAATGTTTTCATGTTTATATTATATATGATAGTTTACATATAAATTATACTCAAGTCTATATTATATTTTATATTACATAAATATTAAAATATAAATTATTAAATGTATAATCCTCTTCAAAGCCAGTTTTAAAGCATTTTTAATACTCTGAGAGAAAAAAAACCCTATGCTAGCACCCAGTGCCGCGTGTATCCCAGAACTGCATGCTCTGCGTGGCTATGGACTGGACCAGGGTGAGGAGGACCATGTACTTTAGGGTTCTGTCTCTGACAACATGTATTGGACATTTTCAAGGTTCATCGGTGCCAGCCTTTTATGACTCCACTATATCCCTTGTACTAATAGTCTACACTTTATTCATCTACCTAAGAGGCGACCGACGTTCTTGGTTGCTTCTGCCTTTTGGCTAAAACGAATAAAGCTGCTAAGAACAGTTTCTGTGTGGACGTGTACTTCTATTACTCCCAGGACTCTACCTGGGAGTGGAGTTGCTGTGTCATCTGATGACTGTGTTTAATCATTTGAGGAATTGCCAGACCGGTCTCCAAGGCAGCTGGGCCATGTCTATTCCTATGCTCAGAAAACCACTGAGCAGGAAGCTAAGAGGCCTGAGGGTGCATGGCGCCATCTTCCCACTTTCTTCCCACAAGCAGGTGCCTCTGTTTTCTCCGTGAGACCCTCAGATACGTGCTTCTGAAGCAGCTCTCTGTAGAGAGGTTACTCAGCTTTTGCCCACACACTGCAAGTGAAGCCTGGGCCCTCACTTGGAGCGAAGGCGCGAGCTGAGCCCTGAGACATTAGAGCTCTGTCTAAACGGGGGAGGGCTACATGGGCAAGTAGAGCAGGGCCCCCGGGAATGCAGCCAGATCAGTCAGAAACTGGCAGGGCCCAGAGGGCAGACGCCAACTGCCAGGTCTTAGAACGCTTAACACTGTCAACTTGACAAGACTTAGAAGCACCTAAGAGGGAAACCTCTACTCACTTCTTTGAGTCGGTTTCTATGTGACTGGTTTGAAGTGAGAGACCTGTCCTAAATGTGAGCAGCACCGCCCCATGGGGCTGGGATCCGGGACTGATTAAAAGATAAAAAGCTTAAACAACAATGACAACAACAGCAACAACAACAACAACAGCAACAAGGACAACAGCAACAACAACAACAACTACAACAGCAACAACAACAACAACAGCAACAACAACAAGAGCAACAACAATACAACAGCAGCAACAACGACAACAACAACAACAAGAGCAACAACAACAAGAGCAACAACAACAAGAGCAACAACAACAACAGCAACAACTACAACAGCAACAACGACAGCAACAGCAACAACAACAAGAGCAACAACAACAACAGCAACAACAAGAGCAACAACAACACAACAGCAGCAACAACGACAACAACAACAACAACAGCAACAACAACAAGAGCAACAACAACAACAACAGCAACAGCAACAACTAGAACAGCAACAACAACTACAACAGCAACAACAACAACAGCAACAACGACAGCAACAGCAACACCAACAACAACAGCAACAGCAACAACAACAACAGCAACAGCAACAGCAACAACAACAACAGCAACACAACAACAACAACAACAGCAACAAGAAGGACAAGAACAACAGCAATGACAACAGCAACAACAACAACAACAACAGCAACAACAGCAACAACGACAACAACAAACACCCAATGAGCCAGGCACCAGCATTCCCTTAGAGATACCACGTGACTACCACCTTGTGCTCCAGTTTGCCTTGTCTCTGCTGGACAATGCCTTCAACTATGAGCCCAGAGAAAACCACCTTCTTCCCTTGCCTGCAGCAAGGGGAAGAGTAACTAAGCCACGCCCCTCGCTTCCTCTGTAGCCATCTTCCCCTCGCCCTTCCCATGGCTAAGGAAGCCTGGCAAACGCGTGCTCATGTGGTGGCGCCTCTGCAAACCTCCCCCCTCCCCCAAGGTTGCTTCTCTGCTTACCCTCAGCCTCCGTCCTAACATCCCAGACACCCAAAGCTTCAAAACGGTACCTTCCCTGTGACATGTGACCTCATAGCCACCTCCCTTAGCTTCTCCATGGGTTCTGTCTCCTGGCAGCTGACCCTATCACACAGTTTTAGTGCCCTCCCGCACACAAGACAGGGCTGTACACCCGGGACATCAGGTGGTCTCCAGGCTCTGGCCAGAACAGGTATAGACACCTCGGAGCCAAAGACAACAGCAGAGTGGAGGCTTACAACTTTAGCCACATAGGCTTTCTTGGTGGATTGGGGTGACAACCAGCTCCAGGAAGGGAGCGACCTCTGACGCCTGGCCAGTCACTGGGGTCCCTCCAGCCTGCCCACCCCATGTTTCCTGAGGTTGAATCGGATGCTCACAGCTCTGCCGTTGCCTGACAGGTCGGCTGTGCTGTAGCAGCCGGATCCCAAACCACCCCTTTTGCCTCTGTCCACTCTAAACCTCTCTCTCCACCCTGATGTCTCGTTTTCAGTTTAGCTGTCTACACAAAACAACCTTGACTTACATCAACTTATTCAAGCCTGCATGGGCTAGCCCCTGGCCTGATGACTGGAGACCTCCTCAGTGGGCCCAGCTATCTTGTTGGGTCCCCAAGGCCACTGTCATCTCCGAGCACCCTGCTGCCTCTGGAGCAATGTGTGCCTTCCTCCTCTGTCATCTCCAGTTGTCCCAGCTCTCCCTGCAGCCCAGACTGAGTCACTAGGCAGACGCTGTTCCCATGCTGGGGCTCACCGTGATCCCATCCCACACACGGTTGGCACCACCTCTCCTCAGCCTTCTCGCCTAAGCCCTGCCATTACAGGTTCCTGATGTCACAAACCTTATCAATTTATTTGCAGCAGAGGCACTACACAAGCCCACTAAAGAAAACCTGGCACGTTAGACAAGAGAGTAGAAAAAATAATTCAAAACCCTACCACCTAAACACCGTTAGGGTTTTGAGCTCTTTCTTCTCAGTAAGTGTGTGTGTGTGTGTGTGTGTGTGTGTGTGTGTGTGTGTGTATCTGTGTTTGTGTGTGTGCATGCGCATGTATATCTGTGTGTGTGACTCTGTGTGCATCTGTGTGTGTCTTTCTGTATGTTTGTGTATCTGCGTATATCTGTGTGTGTGTCTGTGTGTGTACCTCTCTGTGTGTCTATTTGTGTGTTCCGTGTCTATCTCTGTATGTGTGTCTGTGTCTGCCTCTGTGTGTCTGTGTATGTGTGTGTCTGTGTGTAACTCTGTGTGTGTCTGTGTGTGTCTGTGTGTGTGTGTCTGTCTGTCTGTGTGTTCTCACCACAGGTACTGCCCCGTCCAGCTTTCCTCTCTGCTACTCCTTAGGAAAAGGGCACTCCCCAAGAATGGGGCCTGTGAGGACCGCTGAGACTCTGTACCTTTAGACTGTAGCTGTTTCTGTGCGTTCCTTCCTCCAGCTCCTTGCCGTGAACCACAATATCCCCTGTGGGCATCTACAGGACAAGAGCACCCAGAGAGGCAGGAAAGACCCGTGCTGCTCACTGTCCGCTGGCTCTCCTGCTATGCTTGGCCCCTCCTAGGCTCCTTACCTCCTTCCTGGGCCACGGCAGAGGACGCCAGCCTCAATCTTTGCAGTGTCTTTGGTGCTGAGCCAGTGGACAGATTCCTTTACTACACACGAACCATGAAAGCTTCAGGGATTTGGGTTGAATTTGAATCATCTGGCTTTAAAGCAACTATAGAAACCTAAAAATGATTTATATGGTGATTTTTCTCTTCCAATTTCATTTATTGTCTGAGCCATTTTCTGGGCTTTAATCCTACTTAATCTGTCATGGTTGTCATCTGAACATGTGTGTTTGCACGTGCTGGCCTCAGGAACACAGGGGCAGCAGCCTCCTCCAACCTGGCTCTCTAGCACATCCTTTCCCACCTCTGTGTCTGCTGTCCGCCATGGCGCTTGCAAATGGGACTTGACTCATACAGGCTAAATATCAAATGAACTGTGGGTACAGTAACACCGTGCTGTGCGAACATCAGTTTAACAGAGTAGAACTGAGCTGTGCTTTTGTGGAAGGCCTAAAGCTACTACAGACTCCACAGAGAAGCCGGATCCATGAAGTGCAAGCTCCCATGTGTTAGGGGACGAAGCGAGTCTCCTGTCCTTTGGGGTCATATAATATTCCCCCTATAATGAGGAGTGTCTCCATTTGGGGACTTTACTGTGCTTAGACGATATGGTCTTTTGGAAGCATAGCCTGGAAAGAATGGGATTCTCAAATCTGGTAGAAGAAATTCTCACTTGGGAGTGCATGGAAATTTCCCAGACAAACACAGTATACATTGATTGCCCAGTAAGGAATTTATTAGTATTCATAGGACAACCCTGTTTCCTGTTATCCCAGAGCTAGACCAGGCTTCACTATGTCTACAGAGCTCCACCCTGACCTGTCCATCTCTCTCCAGGCCCTGCCGAGCCTCCTGTCTGTCTCTCCAGCATTAGGTTGACAGACATGTGCCACCACATCTAACTTTTGTGTGAGTGCTGGGGATCACACCCAGGACCTCTTGCTTATGTGGCAAGCACTTGACTGACAGAGCCATCTCATCTCCCCAGTCCCTTTCTCAGGTTTCTGGAACAGAAGGCAGGTGTAACTGAGGTATCCTCAGAACCAAGGCATGACTGCATCCCTCACTTGGGAAGGTGGGGCGGAGTTTCCAAGAGAAGAGGGCGGGGGCGGAGCTTTAGAGAGAAGAAGGTGGAGGCGGGGCTTTAGAGAGAAGAGGGCAGGGGCGGGGCTTTAGAGAGAAGAGGGTGGGGGCGGGGCTTTAGAGTAAAGAGTCACCTGACTCTTAACTGAATGGCTGTCTGAGTGGAAGGGATAACAGGAGATGGAGCAAAGTCATATATTCATCTTGAAGTCATACATAATCATCCACAGGGCTGAAAATGTGGAGATGGCGGTGTACAATTGCCACAATCCCAGGGAGAACTGAAGCTCTATCTGTGCCTCTCGTGGCTACAGTGCCTTTCACTTGTCCTATGTGGGCCCTTCAGGTAGACAGGGCTCCTTCCTGGATGGCCCAAGGGCCTCCACTGCTAACAAGGAGGGGCTGAGTTCTTTCGGGTTCACTGGAGCGATAGAAATTCTGAAAAGCTCATAGCAAACAGCTGATTCCGTATCTTATTAATATTTAAACCCTTTCCTCTTGCAAATTCATGCTGTGGATCTTCAGATGGGCTTGGAGGGCAGCAGCAGCTGTGTATTCCAACACTTAAAAAAAAAACCTACTTATTTCCACGAAACCCAAAACTAAAATAAATAAGACTCTGGGCTGAAGGAACAGGGAGCCTTCAATATCCATTATTTTGTATTATTCTTTTGCACAGAATTTCAGGTGTGGGAAAAGAACAGGCAGCCCTTTAGTCTAAAATGCACAGTGCTGATCCAGACAAAGGGTGCACTCTTCAGCGGCTGAGAAGTAGACAGGATGAAATTTGGAAAGGGGAGACCAACAGAGTTCCTGATTGGGCATGCATGTACAACCCTGCAAAGCTGGGCGCCCCCACATAGTTCTTCGCGATGCTGCCCATTGCTTCCTGTGTATGTCGGGTCAACAAGGCAACACTTGATTAATCCACCAGCTTGACAGACTTCATGCACTTAAAAATGCCTAATCTGATTATGCTCAATGCCTTGGACATGAAAATGAGGGTATCGTTTGCTCTTGAAGTCATATATTCATGTCTCAGGTAATAAAGCCAGAGCCTGTAACGTGGGATCCCTGCACCAAGCTGCCTCGCTGTGCAGACTGAAGAAACTAAGTCCTTGTTTGTAAATACACACCACATAGCTTTCACTTGGCATACTGTCCTCTCTGTGACTGAAGGACAACTCAAGGATGTAAAGGAAGAGGAAGGAAGGATATTGCTATGATGACCTAAAGGATAGTTTAAGGGCCAGAGCAGTTCAGCTATTGGATATGGGAGGCGGAGCTTTAGAGAAAAGAGAGTGGGGGCGGAGCCTTA
Source organism: Rattus rattus (assembly GCF_011064425.1). Lineage (NCBI taxonomy): Eukaryota > Metazoa > Chordata > Mammalia > Rodentia > Muridae > Rattus > Rattus rattus. Next base: position 6,553,797 of record NC_046160.1, read on the forward strand.
GAGAGAAGAGGGAGGGGTGGAGCTTCCAAGAAGAAGAGGGGGCGGAGCTTTAGAGAGAAGGGGTGGGGGCAGGACTTTAGAGAGAAGAGGGTGGGGGGGGGCTTAGAGAGAAGAGGGTGAGGGCGGGGCTTTAGAGAGAAGGGGTGGGGGCAGGACTTTAGAGAGAAGAGGGTGGGGGCGGGGCTTAGAGAGAAGAGGGTGGGGGCGGAGCTTTAGAGAGAAGAGGTGGGGGCAGGACTTTAGAGAGAAGGGGTGGGGGCAGGGCTTTAGAGAGAAGAGGGTGAGGGCGGGGCTTTAGAGTAAAGCGCCATCTGGCCCTTATCTGAACGGCTCTCAGAGTGGAAGGCATGACAGGAGATGGAGCAAAGTCTGCAAGGATGAGACCCACAGCCAAATAGGGTCTGGGGCAGCCACCAGACGTTTCTAATAATACATGCCAAGAGGAATGGGCTATAGGGGTACAGGAGCCCCTGTGAGGATGGGAGATCAGAAACGGGCTCTTCAGACAGAGGACACTCCAGGGCAAACAGGGGCAGAGTGCTGGCCCTCCAAAGATTAGCACCTGCCATGAATAGTATAACATCCCTTTCCGGCGGGCGTCGGACCAGTCAATCTTAACTGCTGTTGATGGCTGGTGTCTCTGCAAATGTTTTCAAACACAGACCACTGAAACCGGGGGGCAGAAATTCATCTGAAAAACAGGTACTTTTAAAAACTCACTCTGCATGATCACAAGAATCAGGAAAATAGAAAATAGGGAGGTATGAAAAAGAACATTAATTTTCATAGTACTGACTCCAATTCATAAATATGAATATAGCAGAGAACTCAAGGTAAACACATATTGACAAAGCTAAAAAGTTTAGCTCCACTAAATGCTGTTCCCAATGCACGATGCACTTTACATTTTCTGGGTTTTAAAAATATCAAAATTGTTTATTTTATTTTGTGTGGTTTTGTGTGGTGTGTGTGTGTGGTGTGTGTGTGTGGTGTGTGATGTGTGTGTGTGTGTGTGTGTGTGTGTGTGTGTGTGTGTGTGTGTGTGTGTGTGTGTGTGTGTGTGATGTGTGTGTGTGTGTGTGTGTGTGTGTGTGTGTGTGTGTGTGTGTGTGTGTGTGTGTGTGTGTGTGTGTGTGGTGTGTGTGTGTGTGTGTGTGTGTGTGGTCTGTGTGTGTGTGTACCACTTCCCCCATGTTAGCGAGAGGCTAACTTTCAGGAGCTGGTTCTCTCATCCTCCTGTGCGGGTGGGAGGGATTTTTTTTTGGGCTGGGCGGCAAGCACCTTTGCCCACTGAGATGTTACACTGGCCCCAAATTTATTGACTAGGTGTGCACGTGTGTATTGTGTGTGTGAGTGAGATATGTGTATATCCCGTGTGCATATGCCATGAAACACACGTGGGAGGCAGAGGACAACTATCAGCAGTTGATTCCTACCTACCTTCCCCTGTGGGTTCCAGGAACTGAGCTCAGTTCACCAGGCTCCTGTGGTGACCATGCTATTTGCTGAGCTGTCTTGCTGCCTCCGGCCCACGTTTTGTTTCTTCCTTCTCCTTTGAAAAATTGATTGACCTCCCTGAAATTCACTTCATGCCTCGCTAGCGTTTTGGAAAATACTAGGCTGCTTCGCGTCTAAGAAGACAGCAAACACAAACTTGAGGCAAAGAACATGCCGGCAAGACGTGCAGGGGTACGGGTCTTGGTTGTTTTAGGTGCAGAGATAAGGCCCCCACTCCCCAGAACTTTGAAAGGGGGTGAAGGTTTCATCCAGAAAACAGTATTCTGAGAGCTGGCAGCCATAGTTAAAAGCCGACACGAGTAGGCAGCTTACTCAACCCTTCAGAAGCAAAGCACTTGCAAAAAGCTACATGAATTATCTTCCTTCGGAGAGCCCTGGAGAGGCAGCCAGATCAGACTAATCTCTGTAGCCTGATTATGATAGCAGCTGGAAGGGGGCCTCTCCCTTTGCATCTGCTTTTACTATTTGAAGAGAACGGTTGTTAATTAAAAGTGAGGCGAAGTTTGCCCAAGCAGTATACCCACCATGGCAGTCTATGGTGCAAGGACCTCGTACCTCAGGCTACGGTAGAAAGCATAGAGACCAGTGGCAGCCTTGCCAGGCAAGGTGAGCTGGAGAAGGGCAGCTGGAGACGTGTGGGTGCCTCACACCACTGAAAGCTCAGTAATAGTTCATTCAGGGTTGCATGGCAAGCACGGGCTTCTATGGTCAGTTACTAGCAGCAAAACCAGAATGAACCCCAAAATTTTGTCCTGAGCTCCCCTTCCTCACCTGATGTGGTATTGCACCTTTCTCTCCACATTTCCCCCACCCCTCTGCTATCCCTTCTTTCCAGACAGAGTGTCATGTAACCTCTCCCTGACTGCACCCAGGGCGCAAGACCCCACAATTTCCTTTCTCACTCTGCTTGGCCATTCCTCCACCCTGATGACGCTCTGTGGTCTGAAGCCCAGTTTCCACCTCTAGGTTTGCCTTCCTGTACCTCCTGTTAATCCTCCCTCATCACTTTGTGAGCTCTTTGTCCCGGTCAGCCCCATGTACAGGGGCTTCCTCAGGCTTTATCCTTGGCTGGGCTTTTTGGAAGGTTCTCTGTACACATGCTTCCCAGATCTTTGTATTAGTTAATGCTAATTAACGGTAGAATACCCAGCAAAGACAGCATGAGGAAAGGCGTGTTGTGGCTCGTGGTCTGAAGGGATACGTCCCTCATGGTGGTGGAATTACGGCAACAGAACTGTGAACCCATTGCTCTCAACAGTCGGGGTGGTGTTGGGCCATTTTTCACCTCATTTCCTCTTTGTCCAGTCTAGGAGCCCAGCCCATAGGGTTGTGTCACTCATCAGAAGGGTGGATCTTCACTCGAGTTCAACCGCTCTAGAGATGCCCTCACAGGACACCAAGGAGTGTGTCTCCTAGGTGATTCTAAATCCAGTCAAGCTGATGGTGAAGATGAACTATCACCAGCTCTGACACCCCAATTACCTGTACGCTGACAACTCCCAACCCAAACAGAAAGCACGTTCACATGCCACATTTAGGGAGCACTAGACAGTGCATCCCCAAGACATATTCAGCTCTCTATATGAGAACACAATCTGTCACATCTTCTGCTGTTTTTCTCCAGGGTTGGATGGAGAAACCCTGAATGAACTATTACTGATCGGCTGTTCAACCACTCTTGCATTTACCTTCAAGCTGGCTGGTGTCATTTTTTTAAATTCACATGTGGATTATTATCTCTCTAATCACAAAGTTATTTACGCCCTCCCAGCACCTAACGTGCTGTAGATGTGTACATTATTTTAGTATCCAAGACGTGATCTTAGGGGTAGAGTTTGAAGTTGGTGCGTATCTAGCTATACATACAAGAAAAACTATACCCACTAACAGCTTTTAGCATTGCTAATGGTGCCCACCCCAGCAAGAAAACGTTGGGCTCCATTAGATAAGTAGACCACAGATTAAACCTCGATACATTTTGCATGAAGAAGGAAGGGAAAGGGGGGAGGGGCTTGGTCTTTGTAGCACCCAAGGAACGGATATTAACATTTTGGCTGGCTATGTCATATGTGTTCTAGATCCTCACACGAGAAAGGTCAACACTGTCTTGTACCACGGCATGTTTATTTACACACCTGGCTCCTTTTCCCTAGCCAACATAATCACCCGGGTGACAGGGACAGTGTCTGCAGGCTCTATTTCTAACAGTTGGATCATGCTCAATATAGTCCTTGTTGAAGTTGAGTTAATGAGTACACGGACAGCCAGACAGCTGAACTGGTCTGCTGCGGCAGAAGTAGGTCTCCAGCCGTAGCTTATAATTGGGCTGCAAAGATCAGGCCAAACCGGGCTAAGTGAGAGATGGCTAGCTGACGGAATCCCAGAATTCCACCGAGCTCAACAAAGAGTACGCACAGGGTAAGAATTCCCATTTAGTTGCATGAAATGTTTCTCAGAAGCAGGCCCTTGTCACCTGACAGCAATTCCTTCCTCAAAGCGTTCAAGGTAGTGAATGCCATGCTTCCCGGTAGACCTGGAAGAGGAGGAACCCTTGACAGCAGCATTTGTCAAGCTCTCTCTGTAAGTGGCCCCTGAGCACAGTTCCAAATTTTTATACACTGTCCCTGTCTCCTGGGTAGTCCAGTAAAATGTGGACTTGAACTTTTCCTGGTTATTCCTTCTGGGCTCTGGTTTGGGCTTGAGTGACCCTCTTGTTCCCACCCCAGCCCCCAAGCAAATGGAAGGCAGCGGGTCTAAGTCTCCCCTGTCAGGTCCAGGACTCCTAACTCCAAGCCTTTCCTTCTTTCCCTCTGTCTTGAAATCGCTGTCAGAAGCTCCCCACTTGTACTTGGCTGAAGCCAGATGTCAAGCACAAGTCCCTCTGTTGCAGTGACACTTTGGAGGATGCATACGCCGTGACAGCTCATTTCCAGCTCCCTGCCTCTTCATGCCACCTGCAAAGCCTGTCCCCTACTGTCTCCAGAGAGGCTCCTGCTGGCCTCCTGAATTATCTCTACTGCCAGGAGCTGTCAGAAGCCATCTTCTCTGACAAAGGCTGGGTCGAAAGTCTCAACCCACCACAATCAGGGCCCTTCAGCATCTGGCAGAACCCCATTCCCATCCTTTGGCAGGAAATATCCCTCCTCTGCATTCAACTGCAAGCGGAGTAGGCTGGCGGGGTAGCCACACGTGATTATCTTCCTTCCTTTCACTCTCTTACCCAGCTTGCACCTGTAGTGCATTCCCTGCCCCTACAGCGACACATCCCTGGAGAATGTAGCCATAGTCTACTACTGGTTAGCCACATAGGCCCAACCAGAACATACACCCCTTTCCTCACTCATTACACACCAGACAGCCTCTCTGCTTAGGTTTTCCAGGGTTGTAATGACAGCGAGATTACCTTAAATTAAGCCCAGTCGTCATGGTTGGAAAACATTCTCCCCAGGCCTGAGGCAAACTGTAAATCCTTTAGTTTCTCTGACTCTGGGGTTTTGTTTGTTTTTGCAACTCTGGGAATTGAATACAGGACCTCACATCCATGCTAGGCAAGTGGGCTATACCCCATCCCAATCTTAAAGTTTCTCGGTCACTTTAAAGTTAAGCCACCACCATTGGCAGGTGCCAGTGGCAATGCCAGCTTTCACAGGAGCATCTGTGAAGACTTACCAGAGGTCAGGGTACACTTAACCACCTTCCTAACCATTCAGCTGCCCTGCCCCCACCATGATGCTTCTGTCTCCCTACAGGCTAACTAACATTAGCAAGCTGGTTACCTTGAGCACTTGGGGTTCATGACCACTTGGGGTCACATATCAGATTTTTACATTACAATTCATAACAGTAGCAAAATTACAGTATGAAGTAGCAATGAAATAATTTTATGGTTTGGGGGGTCATCACAACCTTTAATACAGTTATTAGACTGTATTAAAGGGTCGCAGTGTTAGGAAGATTGAGAACCACTGGCCTGGAGGAATCTAGGGTCCCAGAGAATGAGCCCAACGTGGGTTATTCAATCACGGCAGGCAAGACTAACAAAGCCTGCTTGTTACAAACCGTTTCGCATCTAGCTTCCAGGGTCTGGAGGAAGCTAGGACCACATACGGTCCAGTGTCATGGCCTCCAGGGAATGCTTCAAACCTCTTGAGAACTGACGGCCCACGTTCTCAAGAGGCTCATCGTGGTTCTGTGACCATCATCCAGTGGTTCTGAGCAGGTCAAATACTCATAGAGCGTTACCCTTGAGTTCCCGGCTCCATGACTCATGTTCTCAATGAATTCCCCTACTCCCGGGGGAACGGTGGTGAGGCTGCACACAGCGGTGGGGCTGGACAAGGCGCTTATAAGACAAAGAAGGTTCCTACCCCACACTTCTTTATTTTAAGAGAAATCACTCATTTCTTCCTAATGTTGGTGGGTAAGCACCTTCCCTGAATTCCAGACTATACAACCTCTTGAAGGAAAAGGCTGATGAGGCTGTCAAGGCTCCCAGGCAGTGACTCTCTCGGGTGGAGTCATGTTACCTTCCCAAGGCTGAACAAATCCGTCCACACAGAAGCCATTCCCTGCAGTCAGGCTAGCTCACCTACTCAGGAAAGCAAGGCAGTCCATTCCATGTTTGCCTCACTTCCTTTCCACATGCCTCCAACACCCTTTAGCCCCTTCTCTCTCAGGACCCTCACACGGTAGTCTGTGGTATGACAGAACCAGTGTGGAATGCATCCTGGCTTTGACGTCTTGGGAAACCTACATAAAGAACCCCAGCGATTATAGTCAAATGAACCAGGATTTGCACCCTGACCTACCTGTGGAGGGTTTTCCCTTTTTGATGCTACCCAGATTGTACCCCAAAAGTACCACTAAGGCAAAGGAAAAGTATTTGAACACATGTGTCACCCCATTGGATATCCAATCTTTTGGGGGTTAGGAGGCCCCTGCCTTGGAGCGCTAGTTACCGAATCACAGCACGCTGCTCCTTCCTGATCACTTCTAGTGTAGGATTCTGCGCGAAGCCAGGACGATGACTTCAGAGACATTTTTACAGTGAAGTTTTAGCTGTACATGGCAATCCTTTAAAAACAATTTAGCAATGGTATCCTCAAATCATTAACACAAGAGGCACTCTTCTTTCATTCTGCTTTGGTTCCAGACGTGAAGTGAGGGTTTCGGTGCCCTGCTCTCACATTCCTGGCCACTCGGCTGGGGCCAAGTTTGTTGGAAAGGGCCTTATGCATAAGTACCACCCTGTCACCTCTACCTTGCACACAGGCAGAAGTGTGATTCTGATTCTATTTAAGGGAAAGCGCAGCAGACGGTCTCCATGGCAACCCCAAGCAGCATGTAGAATTAGAGCCTAAATCAGGTTTGAGGAAAATTAAGTTGTGGTTGGTTATGTTGTCTGTCTCACCTTGGGAAACCTGTCCAAAGGTGTGGAAGACAGGTAGGGCTGACACAGAGCAAGTCCAACAAACACTGTCCTATGACCTCCTCCCTGGATGGCCTATCTCAGGACAGGGTGTAAACCTTACAGGAAAACATAAGAGTGCTCTCTAACTCTCTCTCTCTCTCTCTCTCTCTCTCTCTCTCTCTCTCTCTCTCACACACACACACACACACACACACACAGAGAGAGAGAGAGAGAGAGAGAGAGAGAGAGAGAGAGAGAGAGAGAGAGAGGGGGGGAGGAGAGAGAGGGAAGGGCAGAGACTAAATAAAGCACATTTTCTAGTTCATTTTCAGGATTTGTTCTTGCTGATTTTCATTAGTTTTGCTATTTTAACCCCCTTTGAAACTTTGGAACATTCTCAGCCATGTATTTAAAAGCAATGAAACTGTCCTCAAAACTACCTTGACCACAGCACCGGCTCTACATAGACTGGACACACCTTAGGACTGTTAGTATTAAATCACAATGTCTAGAACAAGGCAAATATTGCTGCACTGAGGACAAGCCAATCAAGCTGCCAATATTGGCTCTAGCAAGAGAAGAGAGCGTGCATGCAGGTCTCTCACCCGCCTCCTTGTGATCTCTGGCTAGTGATATGCCGGCCTGAGCCTCAGTTTCCTGGGAACAATAATCTTTTTTCTCCGTAGTTGTATCACGTATGGTGATGGCTGTGGAAGTGCTTTGCAAAACATCAAATAGTCTGCAAATGACGAGAAGGGCACCATTTTATTATTAATAAGGGCAGAATCGAATGCAAAGAAGCAGGTTCCTAATGACGACACTACTTAAGCTGTTCTCCACCCACCACCCTGCCTAAGTTCAAAAAGACAGAAGTTTCCATGGCTGGCTGGCTTCAAGGTCAAGACTCAGTCATGCGTGTTTATGTGGCACAGAGAGTGGCCAATCGATTGGACACAGAAATCAGAGTCTAAGTAGAAGCTGGCTGAGCAGATGAGCACAACAGAGCGGGAAGGAATCTCCCTGCCACACAGCCGCCTGCCCTCCTCTCGCTGTGTTTCTGCCCACTCCAGGGGCTGATTCTCCCTACATCAGGAAAATGAAGCAACGTTGTCACGGAGAGGCCCTTCCAGTTACCCCAGTGAGACCTTATTAGCCCCAGCTTGTCTTGCCCCCAACCCCCATTTGGCTGGTGTTGAAAACTCTGGGAACTGGAGAAGAAACGCAGAGACATCCTATAGGTGATCACCCTTAGTGGGAAACAAAGATTGCCCATCAGAATTCATCCCCTAGACCTTGGAGAACTGGGCCAGGTTCATGAAGAGCGGCCTCGGCAACAATAGAAGCTGGCAGAATGACGGGGATCTGCCGGCCAATCCTTCACACACAGAATCAAAGTCTGCACTTTTGCCCCTGATGGTCACGAGGGTGTACACTGGCATTTGAGAAGCAGCGGTGCTCTGGTGGGCAAGAGCTAGGGAGAGGATTGGAGTAAGGGTGACTCTCCACCTGCCGTGAAGACCCTGCTCCTGGATCATGGATGACAGGGCCATCCCAGGAACACTGGAGCAAGAGGAGGAATTGGCCGCAGCATCCCACTTTCTTACGTAGGGATAAACAACGCCTGGCTCTCAGAATGCTTTCCCTCCACACAGCCCTGGGCCTGGCTGCCTCTCTTCTGTATTATTTCTTCTCAGCGCTGAAGGGTTATTTTACTCATTTGTTTCCCTTCATCCAGTGCCCAGAAAGGAGACCCATCCGTGTAAGACTGGGAAACTGAGGGAGATGGAGCAGAAATGAAAACAGCAGTTCCTTCCCTTCCACACATGGCACGGCCGAGTGCTCATGCATCTTGGTTCCTACTGCTGGCCGTCCTGCACTGGGACAATCCAAAGGTTCCCGTCTCAGAGCAGAGTGATTATCTTCACTCCTTTATGCCTGGAAAGGGTGAACTGAGACAGAATTGTAGAAAGAGTTAAATGGGCAGACGGGGAAGATCACCGTAGACAAATTGTCTTGTTTGATCAGAAGGCAACAGCTGTCTTGGACTTAGAAGGAGCACGCTGCACGCCAGGACCGCATCCTTCTTTCCACAGGCAAACAAATGGAAGAACAGTGCCAAGCGCTTCACGGGAGCCCAGGCAGTCGACAGCAGACAGTCTCAGGTGCACCTCCAGGCACCTCCAGTACAAAGATAAAGGGGTGTCCTACAACCTCAGAGAGATGTGCTCCGCCCAGCTTCTTACCTCTCAGAGATGGTCAGTCAGCCCAATCTACCGCCGATGCCACGGAGTCATATCACCAGGAGTCATATCACCAGAAGGTTTTCCAAGAACACAGTGAAGGGCCACCGTGAGGATCTTGGCCTCTAAACACAACTGGGTCCGTTCAAATGCTTCCCTAATATCCAAATTGCCTGCCACAGATTCCCTGAGAGTCACCCAACAGAGGGCTGATTTGTCTCTCCCTCTGCCAACGGCTGGTCCAGTCCAACCCTTTATTTTCAGTCAGACGCCTGTGGCATCGCAGGCTCGCTTTTCCCTTTTCTCAGGGTCTCTCCTCCATCACTTAACCTAATTCTGCTGCGGGTCCTGCTACCATTTTAGCTCTGCTCTTCCGAAATCTGATGTGTGGGCCATCTCCTCTCATTTTCCTCCCAGGTTCGCCACACAAGCCTTCCTTTGGACCCGAGCAGCGGCTCTGTCTCGCTTAGCTCCTACACCACTGTGGGGAGGACACAGTCTGAGCCCTGACCCCCACTCAGCACAACCCACCACTTCCTCTGGACTGAGACTAGAAAATGGAACCCCAGTTGTAGCCCCTTAGGGAATGATGGCAGGCAGAGACCCTGCGAAATACTCTCCCAGCCACACGGAGGGTGTGACCATTCTCCAGAGAGTTTCTGGGAATAAAACAAATGTTCCAGTCAGTGCTGGCCCAAGGCTTATGCAAGGGGTGGGGGACTGTCATGCACAGCCAGATAGCTGTGGACAGTAATGGCCAGGACTGTACAGGACAGAGGCTGGGCTGGCAGCTCCTGTTCAAGACCTTTGCTCCACATTCCGCTCTCCCTCCCCAACCCAGTCAGCCTGGCAGAAGGCAAAATGGAGTCTCGGAAGCCAGACCCATGCTCAGGAAAGCGACTTTCAGGAGCAATACTGGAAACCCTCACCTGCCCTAAATTCTATGGAGCTCAACATAGCACCACACAGGGAAATGGGGCTCGCCTGGCTTTATCTGTGAAAGCCTCAGTTTTATTTAGCAGTTGTGCAGTTTTAAATCTTCAGAGTCTCTTAGAGCAATTACGTACCCGGAAATCTGTAGCTGCTTAATTAGCCCAACTGCCTCTAACTCTCTGTCTCTGGGAACCTGTTCTCTCCATGTGGCAGTGTCTTGTCCCACAGAGCCCTGTTACCAGAGTTGGGGGGAGGGGGGACTTCCCATACTTAGTATACCCGAGCCTATCAATGACCCAGACAAGATGTCCTGCAGTCTAGCTACTCATCGCTCTACATGGTCTCGGCTGTCACCTAGAGCCTCAGTTCTCAGCCTTCCCGCTGCTGCGACCCTGTAACACACTTCCTCATGCTGTGGTGACCCCAACCATACAATTATTTTTGTTGCTACTTCATAACTGTGATTTTGCTACTTTCACGAATCATAGTGTAAATATGTGATCTGTGACCCCCGTGGGGGTGGCACCACACACACTGAGAACTGCCGCTCTAGAGGATTCCTCCCCCGAGGGAGCCAAGTGAAGAGCAGTAGGGAGGAAGAAGCCAAGGAGCAATCAGCGGAGGGCTCAGCTGACACTAGGCTTAGACAGGCCATACTGCTCGCTCCACTCACGCTCCCTACCTGGGACACGCAGCAGGCCAAAGGTCAAGGTGCGTCATTGTCAGTGAAAACAGGCCCCTACCCCAGTCCCTGCTGTATATCCACCACGCCCTCTATGATCATGCACCTCCTCGTAGCAGCTCTTAGACAAGTTTGTCGGTGTAATTAGGTCCCGCACTGGGAGCTGCAGCTTAACAATTAATAAGTCCTGGAAGCAGAGCTAGGCAGACAGTTCAAGTAAGCATGGGTGCTCCCAGATCATCGGTAGCAAGCCTCACTTTCCGCCCGCCCTTCACTAGGCCTCCTGTCCTTGGCTAGGATGCAGATCCTTACTGCATTCCTTCCCTGCTGTCTCCCTCCAGTCATCCCAACAGGAATAGAGCATTCCCATGGGGCCCCAATCAGTGGCCCGCCTGCCCCTTAGAGCAGTGGTTCTCAACCTGTGGGTCACGACCCTTCCCGGGGTCAAACAACCTTTGCACAGAGGCACATCAGATAGTGTGTACATTAGATGCTTGCATTTTTATTCATAACACTAGTTAAATTATAGTTATGATTTTATGGTTAAGGGTCCCCATAATGTGAGGAACCGCTTTACTGCTTTACAGAGTTGTGGCAAGGAGCTGAGAACCGCCGCCCTAGAAGCACTGTCAGGCCCAGCGAGAATCCTGTTCTGCCAGGCTTTCCGGAAAGAACACAAGCACACAAGGTCCCCCGTGCTTAAGCTGTGTTTTACTGAACATCAGGATGTTTGTAGCTGATTATTAAAGCCACCGTCTACGATGGCCCATCAACAACCAATTTGGCCTGGTAAAATAGATTCCAATTCCCTCAGCCTGAGTCTCCTAGCCATCAGCTCATCAATATACATAATGATTAGAAGCTGGGTATCGATCATGGGATCTAATGGACTCCTCATTCAGGGTTCGTCTTGACCTCTGGAAAAGCCTTTATTAGCATTCCTCCCTCCCACTCATTGCCAGACTCCATGACTGGGTTGGCGTAGAGCGTGCTAGGGAGAAACATGGGGGATCTTGGGTATAAATCAGGCGCATACACCATTCGGGGTTTATCCCAGCTAACGTGAGGCAGGCGGCCGCACCGACCTTCCCCAGCACCACTCTGGATTAATAAGGAGCTGCTGTCGGCCTAGGAAACAGTAGGTGTGCACCAGCGTTGTGCTAACACTGTCCCCAGGCTTCCTGACACGCACTCCACTACCAGTATCCGTACAGCAGTTTAAAAGAACTAAAAAGCTGTCCTGTCTACTGGAGCACACTCTCCAGGCCGTAATACACAGCCTCCCAAAACCGATCTCTCCGGTTCTGACTGCTCCCCAAGGCTTGCCAACACTATTGGTAATCCAGTGCCATCCTCAAAGGTCCTTGCTGTCAGGAGCATGCGCTGAACAGAGCTTCAAGGAAGCAGGGCTTCAGGTCAGAAGGAAGACAGCAGCTCCTAATATGAAGGGGGGTGCCTCAGGCCAGCTATGCAGCCGTCTAGTAAGCCACCCTCCTAGAAGGGCCTCTGACTCATAAGATCTCCAAGAACGTATGAGAAAGCCCTGGCTCCTGGGCGATCCTCATTAAACCCAGACAGTAGATGCGGCACTAAGACCTTTCACTTCTTGGTGGGGAAAGAGATGCTCAGAGCCTCCAGCGGCCCCTGCCAGTCATGTACTTCCTCTCTCAAAATGCTTCTCTTAACCAGAGTTAGCACAGACACATGGGATTCTCGACCGGTTTTACTTCTGAGTCCTCCAGTTAAACTCCAAATTAGGGAGAGGTGGCGGAGTTAAGAAACCATCCTGTCTCCTTCCCACTAATCTATGCCTGGGTAGACACAAGAGCATCCTCACGGTGGTCGTCGAAGGCAGGGAGGAAGTTAGTAGTCCTTGGGTAGCCAGACTTCTAGGTTCATAACAGGACTGGCCTCTTTCTATGAAACAGACTGTGCATTTTCAAGAGACTTGTTTAAAAATGACTTATGTGCTGTGAATCACACTAAACACTAACCAGGCTACAACTTATATAGCCCCTAGCCCATGAGGTAGGTTAGAACGAAGGTGAGCTGGTGTGGAGAAGGAACGTGAAAACATTTAATCTGTCCCTCAGAGGAAAGGGCCGGGACTCTCCAGAACACGGAACAGCTGCTATTTCACCTTGCTCACTTCAAGTCCATTTCTGTGTGTCTGGGCTCCCCTTACCAACTCGCGAGGGATGGCCAAATTGAATAACAGAAAACTGCAAGATGCTCAGTTAAATTTTAACTCCAGAAGACAAAAGCAAAAGCAGTGAACGGATCCTTTGTGTCAACAGGTCCCACGTAGTATTGCACGCATGGCTACTCTATAATGCACCATGAGGAGTTGGGTCTGGGATGAAGCTCTCATCGATGCCCCCTGTTCTGTATCAGGCAACATCACAGCGATCACCACGAACTCAGGTGTTACCGCCCAGGGCTGTCTCAGTAGGATGGCAAGGTCATATCCCAAGAGAAAAAGGATGGAACGACAAAAAAAAGAAGTTTTCTTCCCATTTTTAAAGCCAAGGGATTTTTTTTTTGTCTATTAATATATCAAGAGTAACTTCTGAACTGAAGTGGCCCTGAAGTATTTTAGCTGGGCTTCCCCAGAGGATCGCTCGTTCACTGGCTTCTCCAAAGGACGCTCCTCTCGGTTCCCTTCAGTCAGCTCCTTTGGGGACTCAGACACTGAAAATATGACTATCCATAGTAACTTGCACCAAAACCAAACAACGACAAGAACAACAACAACAAAAAAAAAATCATAAGATAAAATCATTTTTGGCTAGCATTTTCCAACTCAGTTATTTGGAACTCTAGACCTTCTGGATCTTCCTGGAACACAGCATGGTTGGTGCTTGGATGGAATACACAGGAAACTACAAGCTGTGTATGCCCATCTGGTCATATGCACCATATGCAAGGCCCGGGGAGGCCAGTGAAATGAAAGGCCTGATTCCAGCACCGACCATTTAGCCCACCGGCTCCCCCTTTCCCCTGTCTCACAGCCACCAGCCTACCAAGAACATAGGGGACAGTTGAGTGCAGTGTGAACACCTCTCACACGTGGCTAACCCTTGGTTGTACTTTTCCTGTCATCTCTACCTAAGTCAGGCGAACTCTCCACAAGTCTTCCTCATCCAGATGCAGGTCCCTTCAGTTACGGGTCATCCTACCAGATCCAAGTATGATGTCGTCCAAGGAGCCTTTGACCTCTCTCGTCCACTAGGCTGCTTCTTTCCCTGTTTCTCTGACTTTCCATTTAGCCACACATCCCACACCCTCAGGAAATCCACTTAAACATCCTGGATTTGACTCTCTAGCTCTTGTCTGATTTCTTCAGTTCTCCATCTTGGCTCCTCATGAAAGGAAGCTCTGCAGCTACTCCAGGCAACGTTCTCCAGCTGGACCGCAGCCCTCGGCACAGGGCGAGCCAGGCGGCCTGTAGGTCTTGGGTGAGAGCTTGCAGATAGGATGGTTCCTGTGCCTGTGCCCCAAGTGCCATACGTAGAGACCCTGGGTAGACTTACTCTGCCTTGGCTGTTACTCTCCTGGGAAAACTCTCCACTCCAATGAAGCCCTGCAGCCACTTCAAGAAGGAGAGACCTGAGAGCCAGCGGCTTACATGACAGTACTAGGATTTCCTAGTTTGTACTCAAAATTCTCACTCATTACACAATCTACAACCAAGAAACACGAATGCTTTCTTTTGTCTTCGCCAACACTTGAGTATCCCAAGCCAAGACAGGCTCGTACCCTTAGAAATAACACTACACAACCTACCCAAACTCTGAGGCCACTGGATTCCGATGAGATGCTCCCGGCTGGACTTCAGGGTTTTACCGACACAGTGCTGTAAGCACCATGGTGCACCAAGGCCAGTGCAATACAGACTCCTAGCAATCGAGAGTATTTCCAGACTCTCCAGGGAGTTCGCGTGATTTGCTTCAAGACTCTGTCTTTAAAGAAAGATCCGAGCAACCACAAGGCAACTGTATACACACTTCACTCTCACAGAAGCACATTCCTCTGTCTCGTCAGGTATAATACAACCTTCCAACTCCACATGAGAGCTCTCGTACACGGTTGCTTTGTTGTTTATTTCTTCCATCGACTGTAGGTAGAAAATAATGGAAACCTCTTTGCATCCAGGTTGCCAGTTGAGTTCAATGCTAGACCGAGGCCCAGTAATCAACAGATGGTTTGACTATACTAGAAGAGAGATCATAGGAAGCTCAGCACTCTCACCTTTTTAAGCATCAGGCCCATCTAATGTTTACCCTATGGTCACCTCATTCAAACCCACTGAGTGGAATCGGAACCTGGCAGCCATCACTAGTCTTTTGGTGTCTCTGAATTTGACTGTTCTAGGACCCCAAGTAAGTAGATGCACACAGGACTGGCAGCTTTGGGACTCAGGCTGGTTGTTTTGTGACTGGCTTATTTCACCAGGCAGTATGTCTTGATGATGATGATGATGATGATGATGAGGCTGATGATGATGAGGAGGCTGATGATGATGGTGACGGTGGTGGTGGTGATGATGATGGTGATGGTGATGATGTTGATGATGATGGTGATGATGTTGATGGTTATGGTGGTGATGGTGATGATGTTGATGATGATGGTGGTGATGGTGATGATGGTGATGATGATGATGGTGATGGTGATGATGGTGATGAGGATGATGATGGTGATGATGGTGGTGGTGATGATGGTGACAGTGGTGGTGGTGGTGGTGACAGTGGTGATAACGATGATGGTGGTGATGGTGATGAGGATGATGATGGTGATGAGGATGATGATTATACTCGTTCGCTTTACATCCCACTCGCTGCCCCCTTCCCCGTCACCCCCTCCCACAGTTCTTTTTCCCATCTTCCCTCCTCTTCTCCCCTGGGTATTCCCCACCCTGGCATGCCAAGTCTCTGTGAGGCTAGGGAAGCATGTCTTTTAAGGTTCAACCACTTTAAGGCCTATGATAGGACCCCTTCCCTCCACAGGCTGGATCTCGCACCATAAATACTTTGCTCATCCATTCGCTTAGTGACCACATGAGTTATTCCACCTTCTGGTTATTAGGAGTACTGCAAGAGCAGTGTGCAAACACCTGCTCGAATGCCTGCTCTCAGTTCCTGGAGGAACACACTGAGTAGTAGACTTGCGGACACAAATTTTAATTCCCTTTTTTTTAAAAAAAAATCATATGAAAACACCCGCAGCTGTGCCATTTTCTATTCTTGCTGGCCATGCACAAAGGTTCTGCTTTCTCAAAGTCCTTGCAAACACTTGCAGCAAATCCTTGTTATTTTCTGGGGGGTTTTGTTTTCGGTTCAGAGCAGCGTGTGTGTTTTATGTGGTGTAACACAGCTCCTATTTAAGCCAGTGGTTCTGATAGGAAAGTGAACTCACTTGGTTACTTTGTACGTAATACACAGAGGTCACGGCTTGTGAATCATTTGGCTGCCAGAGTCCATTCTGGCTCGGTGCCACAAACACTGCTTCTGAACATTTACAATTGCTGCACATTACAAACAGCAGGGATGAAAGTTAAAAGGATTCAAGCAGAACCAGGGTGGCAAACCTTTAATCCCAGCACTTGGGAAGCAGAGGCAGGCAGATCTTTGTGAGTTCACAGCCAGCCTGGTCTACAGAGTTAAGTTCCAGGACAACTAGAGCAACACGAAGAAACACTGTCTCAAAACAAAACAAAACAAAACAAAACAAAACAAAACAAAACAAAACAAAACCAAGCAGACTGCACCCGTGCAGTGCCAACATTAACCTTTCTGCAAGCAGCCAGGTTGCCAGAAAGAGGCACACCCCAGCAGAGGCGGCTCCCTGTGTCGGTAACTTCAGGCCCGGCTGCTTGTGGGAGTGCATGAAAGAGCCCATGGAAACTGTGTGACAAGGGCCATTAAGACTTGGAAGGAAGGGGGAGTGGGAATTGCAGCCATCTGAAGGCAACTGCCTGGCTGCTTCTTTGCCCAACGCTCTAGGAGCCCATAAACCTCGCTGGAGGGAAAAGGATTTATTTTCCAAAGATATAAAATTTTCAGAGCTTTGTGACCTGAGAGAATAAGGCCAGCTGAGAAAACAATTCCCTGAAGCTCAAATCCAGGCCCAGAGAACGAGGCCACCCGAACACTTGCACGTCAGCCTACTGGATGGCGCCAGCTGCCTGGGAGGAGCCCAGCCCACTTAACTGCGTCTCCACGGGCCAAGCACGAGGCCAGCACAGAGCCGGAGTGGACGCTTCTCTGAGACAACAAAAGACGTATAGCAAGCTAAGAAGCGAAGATGGGGGCTGCCTTCCGGCTTCGTCCCTTTCGCCCTGACTTGTTTTGCTCCTGGGCTGGGTTTTAATGTTCTAAGGATGATGCCAGGTACACGGTGGCCCTTCACAGAAAATCCCTTGTGATTGTCATGGAGCTATCAGTTTATGGTCCACTCCTGTGTCAGAGCCAGACCTGGAAAATAGAAAATAGTAGTCTGCCTATCATGGGTTTAAGTTTTGGCTTTCTGTCTGTGGCCCACTCCTCCCTGTCTACACTCCTGAGCCTAGTAGCAGCTGTGATCAACCAACAGCCTCCTTTTTGGCTGTACAGTTACCCTGCATTGTCAAACGCACATATTTGACCCTCCACATAAGCTGCGAGGTAAACAAACCCAAAGGGCAGCAGAGGCATCTGATCTACGTCGGGGAAACATAGCGAATCGGAGCCTCGTGGTGCAAACGCCTGTCTCATTCTACTGGTGGCTTCCCATTCCTCCAATGTCACCCACATACATGTTTGCATCCAAGTCAAGACTCCTATCCTAAAGGACTGTTTCCAATTACCCACTGGGAGGAAAGATGGATCCCAGAGCTAGATCTGCACCATATGCGCTGGGACTGAAAATGGGTTTCACCTGTTTATGGATCCTGTAAAATATGTCCCCACCGTTCTTTGATCCTCTCCACTTGAGCAGAAGGCTAGTCTACTTCTCTCCTCGTGGAGGCGGAAGTTGATCACTGGCCCACGATGAGCGAGTGTGTCTGACTTCAGGAGCTGACCGTGTGACTCCTTCTAGGCCCTGTGGAGGCCAGGAGCCGCACGTGAGAAGTCAAGCAGACCTCACAGAGCACCAACTGAGGCCTCCTGCTGGCAGCCCTGCAAGATTCTGGGGCTCTCCAATTCTCCAGCCAAAGCTACATAGCAAGTCCATGTCTGGAAGGAAGAAAGGAAGGATGGGGGAGGGCAAGGAGGAAGGGAGGGAGGGAAAGAAGAGGTCGCCTTCGAAAATTCATTATTTTTCCTGAGACTATTAATATAGGCTTCTTTAGTTATAACTATAGATAATAAAAGGGCTAACTTAAGGGGCTGGAGAGATGGCTCAGGGGTTAAGAGCACTGTCTGGGGGCTGGGGATTTAGCTCAGCGGTAGAGCGCTTACCTAGGAAGCGCAAGGCCCTGGGTTCGACCCCCAGCTCCAAAAAAAAGAACCAAAAAAAAAAAAAAAAGAGCACTGTCTGCTTTTCCAGAGGTCCTGAGTTCAAATCCCAGCAACCACATGGTGGCTCACAACCATCTATAATCAGGTCTGGTGCCCTCTTCTGGCCTGCAGGTGCATACATGCAGGCAGAAAGCTGTATGCTGTATACATAATAAATAAATAAATGTAAAAAAAAAAGGCGAACTTAAGAGTTATTCATAGATTCTCCTCCAGAACAAAACATAATTTAACATAATTTTCTGTTTTCTGTTTGTGTGCTTACTTTAGAAGAATGAGTTCATACTGGAATCTGTTTCTTGTCATTAAATGAGGCTACATGCTGTTTTAGAGTTCAGGGTGCCTTCCTGGAATGCTATCTCAAGTCACCAGGCATAGAGGCTAGGGGGAGGTCTCCTCCACTTAGGTCATGGCGCTCGTGCTGCAGAGGGCACAAGTTTGGTTCTCAGCAGCCACACCAGGCAGCTTGGAACTCTCTGTGACTCCGGGGGTTATAATGCCATAGTTTGGACTTCTCAGTTACCTACACACAGACACAGACACACAGACACAGACACACACACACACGAATGCACACGCTCCACATTATGCCTATCTGTCTGCTTTTTCTTTCGTACACATTCAAATCTTCAAGCCACTAGATGTTCATCCACAACAATGTCTGAGATGGCTGTGGGATAGTTTATTATTTAAGTGTCCCTAAATATACTTAGCCGAGCTCCTTTTACTAAAAGGGACCTAAGCTCTATCGCTTGCCTCGCTTCTGGGCTGCAGTCCCCACACATTTTCTGTATACCTGCCCAGCTCTGGCCTTTGCATAAATTGCTAAGCAAGGAACTGCCAGAGGAGCAAAGATTGGCAAATGCTAGGTAAGCAGTGACTGTCATACTTACCGAAGGATGACAGAGAGGGGCTACTATGTAAACAATTCACCCCACCCCTCATCAGACCACACCCATCCGCGATTACTGGTGGAAACAAACCAGTCCCTAGCTACAAAACTGTATCTCAGGATGGAGTTTCAAAGTGACCGAGGAGAAGTTATTTTGATGGCTGAGGAAACATTCCTCTAAAGTCACATACCTTACTTCAATATTCCTTCCAATTCAGTCTTCCCTGACCTGACCCTGACCCCTCTTAGCTCATGCAGGCAGTGACTGGCTGGAGGCAGAGGCCATCTTTGCAGTGGAATGAAGCTTTAGAAAGTGTGGCAAAACCTCTCATGAACTTCCACACATTTAAGAAGTATCTTGAGCCATGTGCCTGGTTCCCGGAAATAGCCCCACTATGTGTCATTCTGTAACCCTAGCTATTCACCCAATTGACCTACTCAAACTTCTTAGCACCAAGCGTAGTGGGCAACCTGATCAGACAGGGGACAGGTTACAAGGTACATTCCTCTGAAGTCTGAAAGACCTGTTCACCGTCCTGAAGTATCAGACAGGGGACTGCTGGCCAAGATCACCCAGATCAGTGGACAATGGACAGTAAAACAGCTGCAAATTTCTACACTTCTCCCTTAGGGGACACATTTCTAGACTGTGGTATATATTACAAACAATGTTAGATATTTTGTTTCTATTGATTTGTATATCCATGTATGGCATGATGTGTATGAGAATTTGGGCGTGCATGTGTTAGTGTAGACCCACGTACGCCACAGTGTGTGACTGGAGGTCACAGGTCAACTTTGGGGCATTAGTTCAGTGTCCACCTTGCTTGAGGCATGGTCTCGTTTGTTATTTCTGCTGCTGCGATGTGCACTTCAGGCTAGCTGGCCTGTAAGCCTTTGGGTGACCGTCCTGCCTCTGCGTCCCCACTCTCTGCAAATGTACAGATTACAGACACATGGCACTGTCCCAAACTCAGGCTGGCACAGCAGACACTTTCCCCACTGAACCATTGGTGCCTCAATATCAAGTAGTTCTGAGATAGCAACAAGGTTTTTCATGACTGTCTCCCTTTGGATGTTCACCAACAGGCCCAGACACATGTAGGGTTCCTCTGATTACTTATGAACCCTCATTTTTTTCCTCATGTGTCCCAAGTCTTTGCCAACTGCAGATTTTTTTCTCTGCAATTTGCTCACATCGAACTATTCGTGTCCTTAAGGTGTGGACAGAAGGATTTAAAATTGCCCATCTTCACAGGGAACTATGCACATTGTCCCCAAATATTCT
The DNA here is from genome assembly GCF_011064425.1 of Rattus rattus. Classification (NCBI taxonomy): domain Eukaryota; kingdom Metazoa; phylum Chordata; class Mammalia; order Rodentia; family Muridae; genus Rattus; species Rattus rattus. Next base: position 6,574,256 of record NC_046160.1, read on the forward strand.
ATTTGTTCCCAAAGAGCCAATTACTCAATCTTATTATGTAAATATTATTTATCAAAATCCGTAAAAAGGAGCCGGGTGGTGGTGGCACATGCCTTCAGTCCCAGCACTTGGGAAGCCGACTCAGGCAGATCTCTGAGTTACAGACCAGCCAGCCCGGTCTACAGAAAGAGTTCCAGGATAGCTACAGAGAGAAACTGTGTCTAGAAAAACAAACAAAACTCTTCAAGGGGAGTTCAAAAGGACTTGGAAGGAGAAAGCACTCATGTAGGTGTCAAAAAAACCCTTTGAACTCAGAGGCCATGCTGTCAAGGAGACGGGCTGGAATCAAAGGTTCCTGAATCCCTTCCTGGCCACAGCCACTTGGGGACTCCCAAAGGCCTTCTGTATAGACTATCTCGAGGCTCAGGAAGGACAGCCAACCAACCTGACCAACATGCACCTAAGCCGAGGCTTGGATGTGGCCACATGGCCAGGTTCCGTGTGGGAACCAGAGCCCTCTTCACTCTGCAACAGCACAGCACCATGGTCATCAAGGGTCCGCCCATGGTGCCTTTCCCAGGTTCTGCACATCGGGCAGTCATAAAAAAGAGCTGCCTCCCTACTGAAGCATTCTTCCTTATGGAGGCAGAGCCACACGCTGAACTCGAGCTAGCACTCAAATGCCAGCCCGTTAGTTCCCTTCGTCTGCGTTCTTTACCCTCAACATCACAGCTCCAGCTGCATGGACACCGCAGTATTCCCCCTGTGTCCGTGTGGGTTTAGCCCATCTAAGAAGACTCCTGATTTCCAGTGCCCTGGGCTGGGAGCCAGGGCTTCGTCCCTGGGTTTCCCCGGCGCTAAGCAGAGCATGCGAGTTCAGTAACAATTGCTCCAGCTGAGACGGAAAAGCTGATGTCACTCACCTCACATACCGTAAGAATGACTTCTACCAAAGGATGAATAAAACGTGGTTGTTTTGCATAAACTCAGCTCATTTCTTTTCCCCAGCCAAATTGTAGTAGTAAAGACTTGATTAGGCTGACTGGTGAATTAGGCTTACAGTAGAACAAGGGTTCAAACTCAGAATTCCCTTTGAAATTACCACGTGGCCATCTCTCCTTGGTCACGGAGACCATTTATTTATTCCTAACATTTTAGGACTAGCCAGATGACATCAGGGTGCACAGAGACAGCCAGGCCTCCCTACTGCGTGGCACGGGCTTTGTTGAAGATGGACTCTCATTAGATTTTGGTCTTCGAAATTCCCCCGTCAATATTTCCGGCATCTGGCTCAACACCATCCCTATAGCTGTCTGTACCCCAAAGTTCTAGCAATGAGTACCCATAATCAAAGGCAAGGAAAACAGAAGCCACTCTGCAAATACATCACTGTATTTCTTAAATGACACCGCTATGCCTTTCCCTTCCCTTAGGAGTACAGTACGACAGAGTCGTACTGAAGCAACTGTCATGGTGTTCCAAAGGTGAACTGGGTACAGTCAGATGCTTTGATGAAGCTGAATTCATTTTTACTTTCTGTAAGTAGGTGGTATGTTGCATTTGGGGCATGTCCCTGCTACTGTGGATGTGTACACACATGGTGGTGACATGGTTGGCATTCGGTATCTTAATTGCTCACTATCTTTAGCTTTTGAGATCCACAGTATCACAGAAACGGAAACTTATGGACTTGGCTAGCTGGCTGGCCAGTGGGCTTCAGGGATCTGCTGGTCTCTACTCCACTTCTGGGATTACAGGTGCACACAACATCATCTAGCTCTTTAGTGAGTGCTGGGGATTTGAACTCAGGTCCCCATGCTTGCAAGGGGCAGGCACTTCACAAAGTAAGTTATCCTCCCAGCCTCTGATGAGCTCGGTTTTAAGGTAAATATTTGTTGCTGCTTCCAAGGGACAAAGTTGAGTTCCGTGTACACGGTTGAGTCCCTTTGCTTACAGGGACACCACACCGTGCCTTCGCTACCTACACACCCTACGGTTGAGGCAACTTCTGCTCCAATGGGTGGAGGGAATTACTAAAAGCCACTGCCTGAAATCGGCGCTGTGTAGGTTGCCCCGTGGAATGTTCCTCATTGTGGATGTCATAAGAATTCCCAGAGATTTCAAGCTGTTTTTACCTCCATCTCAAATTTATCCTACTAATTTTATTGGACTTTTTAACATCTCCTCCCTAGCATTTACCTCTCAGGAAGGCAAGCCATTTCCTGAGTCTTGCTTTACCCAATGACTTCCTTTATTCCCTAAGGATGGGGCGGATTCTAAGCTCTTTCATCAGTCCTGGTACCAAGAGCTTGTTCGCTACATTCAGAATTCAGAAGGAGACCTACAAAAACCAACACCACAGCTCATCCCCACTGACTCCTAGGCATGCGTGTGCCATGCATTATTACAGAGCTATCCTGTGTGATGATGACCGTGGGCTACAGTATTAGAAGGATGGCGTTTGTTGAACATTTGCTAGGTCCGGGGCAATGAACATGGGCATGAATTAGCTCTAGGTCTAAGCATATTTTATGTCCATTTTCCCAGTGAATAGAGTGAGACTTGCAGAGGTTAGAAGTCCCTTGGCTGGAAGCAGAGAGGCTTGGATGGCATCCCAGGTCCCATTCTTTACAGGGCAGCTCAGCTTATGTGAACCTTGTGCTAAGAGTTCCTAGACACACAAAGAACAGGCCAGCCCAGCCTAGTGATACGCCTGGCTAGACACTGACAGTAGATATGAGAGAGTGGGCACGGGCAACCGCCAAACATCTCAATAAGAGGCGCCCATGTGGTGAGAAGGGAAGGTGCTGGGGGAGCCCTGGAGTAAAAGGACATGTGTCTGGCTGTGACAAGAAAGACAGAGGATGAATGAAAGATCACCTCTACCTGTGAGCTCCCATCACAGCAACCCCACAAGGCAGCTGCTATTTCCTAACCAAGTCTCTTCCTCCCTGTCCTTCCCAACTTCCCCACAGATGTAGCTTGCCTATCCCACACCATTGCTGATCGTCCAGGGGAACACCAATGATGTGCGCCCCCACAATGCTTTGGTTCAGGCTAAGGCAGCAGCAGCACTGGACTGGACTGCAATTGGAGCTACTAGAAGTTAGAAACCTACACAGAAGATTCTGAGGCGCCCGACAGTGAGGAGGAGCACCTGAGCTCTTGCCATTGCCATAGTGATAGACAATCAGAGCAACACAAGCAAATGGCATTGTGGGTGGGAAGCAGAGGCCCTGTGACTATGAAGGCCTAGGAGGCAGCCCAAGAAGATGGCTTCAGAGTGGACACCCACCTTTTCAGCTGCTCTGTGTTGAAATCCTTTTTCTCTCCAGGAGAAGCCCTGCTGCAGGGCTCCTGGGAGCCAGGTTTGCTGCAGAAACTGGAGAAGTTAATATGTCTCTCCCACTTGGCAGTCCTTGCTCAGATGAGTGACCTCCCACAGTCGGGTGGTCCCACAGGGATGGTTTGAGAATTCTGCCCATACGTGCGAGGCAGCTTGTGGTGAAGAAGTATAACCTGGACTCATCCTCCTGTGGCCTGGCAGAGGCCAGTGCTCCCGACTGATAATTCCTTAGTTAGGCAATGAGTTTCCAGTATATTCTTTTAGTCAGAATCACTTTCCATTGCCCGAGGGCAGCTGACTGGTACTGATGTCAAACCCAACCTATTCTTTATGCTCCTCCCCAGTCCCCTTCTCCAAGTCCCCAGACTACAGAGCCTCATGCTTTGCCGAACAAATGGAGTCTGTATGAACGCATTCATGCAGTACTTAGCCTGGGCTTACAACATGTAGGCAGCATTTCCAAGGACCAATTGCTCTGTAAAGAATCTCAGGACTGGGCTGACATCTTCAAAACCTCCTTCCGCTATCCCCTGCCTCTTAGGAGCCCTGTGTCCAACAAGGAGCTGGTAAAGTGTGCTAGGTAGGTACTCTGCATGTGTGAACAGTGATCTGAATGTATTTATTCCATGAGAATCTAAAATTCTCCCCCTTAAAAGCCATCGTCCCTTTTGCCTTGAAAACTTAGTAAAATTACTGAGAAATAAAGAAAAAGAAGAGAGATATAGCACACGTGGTAGTTGCTTCAAAGTAATCCATGAGACAGGAAAATAACAAGGACTTTTGTGTCTTTGGGTTCTGGTATCAAAACTCAAACTGTTGTAAATCAAAATCATTGCAAGAAAAGTGGGGAGGGTCTAGAAAGATGGTTCAGCAGGTAAAAACGCTGTGCAAACCTAATGACCTGAATTCAGTCCCTAGATCCCACAGGGCAAGGAGACAATCAAATCCCCAAAGTTGTCCTCTAACGTCCACAGGCGCATTCCATGACACATGCCACCTGTGCTCTTTAGCATGCACACAATAAATGTTTTAAAATGCTCCAAAAATTGTACCGTGCAGAAAATGGTCATTGTTTCTCAATAAACACATTTATAGCCATTTATAATATGACCATATACAATGTAACCATTCACAACACAGCCTTTTACATTGTATCAGGTTTTAAGCGATCCAGTGATTTAAGTCACACAGGAGGATGTCTGTGCTATAAGCAACCACTCTGCCATTTACAGAGGGGACACTAGCAGTTGAGGCTTGGGTGTCATGGTGGCAGCTGAGACCTGGAACCAATATTCCACAGAAGACCAAGAGACAGTCACATAGATGGAGCCACTTAGCAAACGCAAATGCTAGCGTTTGAATCCTGACTGTCACCCAACGACTGTGTGTTACCAGCTTATCCGCTGGCCCAGAGGTTCTCCACCTCCCTAGTGCTCCAACCCTCTAATACAGTTCCTAGTGTTGCAGTGACCCCAACCATAGAGTTATTGTTACATCATAACTGTAACCTTCTGTTATGAATTGTCCTATATACAGGATATTTGCTATGTGGCCCTGTGGAAGCACTGAGAATCGTTGCCCTAACCTAACCCTATTGTAAGGTGCAGAGGCTTTAGGAGGCAGGGCATAGAGGAAGAATGTTAGGCTATTGGATCAGTTCCTTGAGGACTGGACCAATCCCTCCTCTTCCTGCTTTTTGCTCTCAGCCATCAAGGGGTAAACAGTTGCCTCTGCTATATACTCCTACCTCATAGCAGGCCTAAAAGCAATGTGGTCAACCAACCATGGACCAAATGCTCCAAGACTGTGAGCCGGATTAACCTTTCTTCTTCTTAAGTTGATTTACCTCTGGTATTTGTTACAGTCAAAGAAATGTCTAAGACAGTAGATAACTCTAGGCATGGACAGATGGGATTACATAATTCTTCTTACTATTGATACAAAAATTTCCCTATTAAAAACATACATATCAAAATTAAATGATTATCTCTAAGAGTTCTAGCACAAATGTGAGGTGGATTCACATTTCGGGTGATTCCGATAAGTAATGACTCCAGGGCAGATAAGCAAGGGTTGGCCTCATGTTATTAGGAAAAGCTGGGATTTAGTAATAATGCTAGCCCTCTACTTTAGTAAGTGCTTACAGGGAACAAAAGGCCTCTAATAAGGGATCTGCGCTGAGGGATTTGATCCCCAAGAGCCCAACAGCAGGGAGAAAGGCAGTGGGTCTATCCACTGATCGGCCCAGGCAGTCTTGTGCATCTCCTTGGTAAGCGGAGGAGGCCAAGTACTAACTAGGCCTGTGTACATACAGGAAGCTACACGCCATACTATGACTTCAAGTTTAGTCAAAACACATAAACATGGAAAGAGCCAGGAAGAGTCTGCTAGCTGTGCAGATGGCAGGCCCACCTTCCAGAAAGCTTGCTCAGTTCTGTAACTCACTACTGAGTGCAGTCCGTGAATAATACGGGGGCTGAGTTCTCCCCGGATAAGAGAGGGTATCTGTGAGCATTGAGCTCAGAGCTTTCCCCATAACTGGTGCCCCTGCCTCGGGCTTAAATTGTGACCCAGCAAAACGCTCCAGATTCTCGCCACGAACTCAGATAATGAAGGCAGAAATTTCAAAGTGGTGGAAGATTCAGTACAGAGCCGACTTTGTGTCTGAAGTGCCTTCCTATTCTCCTTTGGTTATCTGGAGCTGTCTACCAGACCTGGTCCTGCAGTCCTGAGGAGGTGCAGCAAGCCTTTTCCCTTCCTATTCCCATCATGCTCTGCTCAACTGCAGATGCCACATCCATTTCCCTCTGAAATACTCTTCCCTTCCTTCAGGGCACTCACTCACCAGAGACCCCAACCTCCCTAGTCTACATTTTCTGTGAACGACACCATCTGTTTCTGCAAGAGGTCAATACAAATGAGATATGATCTACAATGAACACTTTATAATCGCTCTGATTTCCAGTCATGGACACAGGCCCCTCTAGGGAGCTCCTGAGATGGCCCAGACGGGTTACCGGGAGAGTCCTCTTATCCACAGGGTCAGGGTCGCCATGCTTATGGTTCTCTGTAAGGGGCAGGTGCCACATGTACTTCAGGAAAGCCCCTCGCTGTGCCAGAGACTCCTGACAGAGGCAGCTTCTTACAAGTGAAGGAAACCTCTTCCCCACAGAACCAGTTCTTCAGAGTAAACATTTTCAGTAGCTGGGAAAGTCTCCTTCTTCGTTTTTAGGAAGTGGCATTTTCTGTGGTCAGGCAAGTTTGACCTTCCCACCCAGAAGTTGACAGCAAACGTCGGCACCCATGCAATCAGACAGAGCTTGAATGTATAATTTCCCTTCATAACAGCCAACGAGACTGGGGTTCTTTGGAGAGGCTAAGAGGAAGCCAAAGAACCGACCTGTGCCCTCTGGCTGCCCACTGATGGCACTGTCCACACAAGACAGAAAAGAGTTCACAATTATTCTATAATCTAGCTTACTTCAATTCTGGCCTCCTCTGCCAACCCTGGAAACAAGGGTCCACTTGTTTCTACTGATCTGACACACAAGGGCTTTTCCTATACCCTACCACCTTTCTGTGTGCTCACTAACCCCGAAAGGGATGGAAAGCCAGATCCCCATCCCTCAGAAGCCTTGCAGCCAGACTTCTGGAGACGGTTTTGGTCTAGCCAATAAGACTCACGTTTGTAAAATTCAGAAAAATGAAAGGGAGTTTGTACTTGAGTGGCAGCTGCTCAGAGCACCTGGCTTTTGTACAGTGGTTTTCATAGCCACCGTTCTAGCTTTGGGGAGCAGCTATCATGAGTGCTGGGAGGTAAGACTGAGACATTGGTTTGCAGGGTTTGCTCTGGAAGATGTGGCATGATCTAGACCAGTCATGGCTGTGGGACCATTTCAATCACCACAGTTGCAAAATGGTTCTGAAAAAAGCAGATTTAGAGAGAGCAGTTTCCTGTAGGAAGCTGGTTCCTCTGTGGTCCAGTTCTTTAATATAGTTTAAGAGTGATTATTCCTGAGAGCCAGAGAGACCTCCATTCAGAGAACGGTGTCTTTGGAACACTTGGTCGTTTCTCAAGCCATCCTGTCCCCTACAATAAGCCCCTTTCTTCTCTACCTTTCTATAATGGACTCTGCTTTTCCACAACTGACCCTTAAACCACAGCCCGACTCAAGTTGTACTCCAACAAGGAGAATCCTACTTTCCAGACTGGCCTTTCTGGTTGCAGATTCCAAAGGCAGACCACCATCTACATTCCATTCAGATGAGAAGCCACCTGTGTGGCCGGCTGAGGCCACAATTCTCAAGCATGACTTGAAAGCTGTTTTTCTTACAACTGGATGCTTCCTGAGCAGTAATGAACTTGGGTCTCCTTGGGAAGAAAGGACAGTATGAGCCCCTGTCAACAACAGCAGCTTCGTCAACCAGGCAGCAGCAGCTACAAGCCAGAGCAACACACGAGTTCTAACCCAACCCACACAAAAGGTTGTACTTCACCTCCCGCTCCTGCTTTAAGGAGAGAGTGACATTGCGTTATAGGAAGACGGGAGGAGAATAGGCCAGGGAGGTCTTTGAAGAAATCATTTATCACTACTAATATTTTTACTGGGACCAAGAATCATAAGGAGAGAGAATCCCTTACCCACACACTTAAAGACACCTGGTAAATCTCTAATGCTCATAACGTCGGCATATTGGCGTTTAGAGACAAAGTTTTATAAGCTTCCTTAAAAGCCAGGATGCTCAAAGCGCAAGGCCTTGTTTAGATTACAGCCACGCACGGTGAGGTTGGGAGAAGCACAGTGTTTGTCTCCACTAGGGCTGGTGAGATTCACTTCAGGATTGTTTTCCCTTCCACAGCGCTGTGTGCACTCTTGAAGACTGTTGTAATGCTTGAACTCCATGTTACGGAGGATGGCAGTTTCGATGCTGTTCCCATTTTGAAGCATCCCTCTTCAAAACAAAACCAGCAACCCTCTAGTGTTTTGGTTTTGGTTTTGGTTTTTTTTGGGGGGGGGCATTGATACGCAGAGATGAGACCTGGTCTCCTTTAAGCTTCACATCCCACTCGTCCTTTATAGGGTGCCTCTCTGAGACAACAGACAGCTGTGAAACATATGTGTCTCCAGACAACTCAGGCAGGCAGTAACTGAGGCACTCATTGAGGACTTGGATAGGGAAAGGCACAGAATGGCCTCATTAGTAGGGGTTTTGGGGGCTCAGGAGAGGAGTCACCTCACTGAGCACCTCAGGATCCATCATGGGGACCCCAGAGCGCAGACAAGGTAGGTCAGGACTACACCTGTCAGAAGAGCTAGGTTAGGGCTGGAGAGATGGCTCAGCGGTTAAGAGCACCCGACTGCTCTTCCAGAGGTCATGAGTTCAATTCCCAGCAACCACATGGTGGCTCACAACCATCTGTAAAGAGATCTAATGCCCTCTTCTGGTGTATCTGAAGACAGCTACAGTGTACTTATATATAATAAATAAATAAATCTTTAAAAAAAAAAAAAAAAAAAAAAAGAAGAGCTAGGTTAGTGCACACACAAAGAACCCACGAGACAACAGAGTCCACACAGACTCCCTGGGTTTCCTCTCAGGAGCCCTAGTGCATACAAAATACCACTTAGCTCTTTAAATTGTCTTAGCCATGACACTTTGGTAAAATATTATTAAAATACATTTTAAAACATATCTACATTTTTAAAAAAGACATAAAAAAAAAACAAAGAAAGAAACAACAGCAGCAGCAGCACCAACAACAAAACAAGCCACACAACTGTGCAGATTAAAAAAGGAAAACCTAAGCAAAGCGCTTTCGCCCTGGGCAGAAAGCGATGGGCTGTTCTGACCTGAAAATATTCATTTAAGATGTTTGAAGCATTTCCTTTCTCTAGAGAACTAAACCCCGTCTGTCCTCATGAACAGGTAAAGAAATCCCGGTAGAAAATGACAATACAGTGCTTCAACAGCCAGCCGGGCTGACTGCAATCCAACAGGTCCACGGATCCTCATAAGTGAACTGATTTCCTTTAAAAGATGAGGTCGGCTCAGCCTGATGTGTTCACAGGAAGACATGCTCTACGGTCTACAGAGTCACCCTCTGCAACCCAATAAACAGCAGTGGCTTCCCCCAAGGACACTGGGGAATGAGCTGCAAACATAAATGTCACAGGCGGGGGCTCAAGAAAACAGCATGGCTTTCCAGAACAGCATCATTGTATTCTGAGGATCAAGAAAAAAAAAAAAAAAGAGAAGAAAAGGAAAGGAAAGGAAGATCTGCCGGGTCCCTTTACAGACGCACACATCATAGGGTGCGGAAGCCACGTGACATGATTACATTTGACTGGATGGACCAGTGGAAAACCACAGTATTAACAACATAATTCTGAGGAGAGGTTCATCCTGCCAAATGCAGGAGATAATCCTGAAAGCTTTGGACCAGTGGGCACAGCTCTCAACATTAGATTTATACGCTGGAGTACCAAGACGGGAGAAAGGATCTCCCTGCTCATTGCTGCTCGACATTTGTAAGCTACCCTAGGTCTTCATCATCAGGGCTCCTGGATACACACACACACACACACACACACACACACACACACACACACACACACACACACACACACACCGGCCTATATAAAATAGTTCACATGCAGCTTATATAACTAGCTGTGTGCATTTCTCTGTGGCCATGTAAATGTACCCAGGCACATGGATGTTTCTAGAGGTAAACAAGTCACCTCTGGGCAGTGTTCCTCACCTGCTACCCTTTCAACGTTTACGATATGCATTTTAACGTATTGGAAAATTTAGCCATGATTGTTTTTATAAAATCGCTGCAAGAGCACACAGGCCCACGTCTCTGAAGGTCGCACTGCCAGCCTGGCCCCATCACCAACAGGCTGGAAAGGCGGACATGTTTCATGGCTATAAAATTGAATACAATATAAGGCCAACACTCTCTCCCTTTAGTCTTGTTGCACTGTCACAGGCACTGATCCTCTCTGCTACAGTCACTGCCCCTATTTTACCTGAAAAAACACAGAGGTCCCAGGGGGCAAACAACCCAGTCCTGCCTGGGACCTCAGGACAAAGAAGCAGGGGTGTAGGAGTTGAACCTGAATGGAGGATTCTCTCCTGAAAGGCATCCCTGCCTTTCCACAGTGAGTCTTAGGAGGGTCACGGCTGCTGTTAATTTACCCGGTGGCAGGAGGATGGGGCTATTGTTGGAATTATCCTCTCGGAAGGTGAGGCCAACAGAAGGAACATCGCCATCCCAAAGCAGTAGGAGACTCCAGTTCACAGAGATGGAACTTGAACTCAGCCATGACTCGGTGTTCTGACTACTAGCACAGCGGTAGTGTTGCTCTCCAGGAATTCATTCTACCTGGTCCTGCACTGGGGTCCCTGATGTTCACAGCAGTCCTGGGTCTATGACAACTTGCATAAATAGATGTTCTAGAGCCCCATAGAAGGAGAACAGTCCTGTAGCAGGGCACAAGGCCACTCACTCTGGAAATGACTGCTAGAACAATAGTGCCAAGTCTTAGAAGGCCAAGAGCAGGTTTATAGACCCTGAGCTGCCTTTTCAAAACAACGCACATGTGCTGTCTGTCTGTCTGTCTTTCTGTCTGTCTGTCTGTCTATCTATCATCTATCATCCATCCATCTCTGCCGAGAACCGAAAGATGAAAAGCAACCTCCAAGGAAAAGATTCCCAGACCTCAAATATACCACTCAGGATAGGAAGGCTGAGAGTCGCCCACCCACTCTCTCAGGCTAGGAAGGCTGAGAGTCGCCCGCCCACTCTCTTGTTTGGGCCCTGACCCCACACGCTGTTCTTGCTGTGGCCTTGTTGACAGCTGGACAGGCCAGGCCAGCTTATCCTTCAATCCTTCAAGCACAGCATGGCAGGAATGGAAGGAAATCCTTCCTAGAGACAGCAGAGGGGCCTTGCAGTCTTGGGTATGCACTGTCAGTCACAAGTGAGACGATGACTGGGTGACCACTACTACACTGAGCTCTTCTCACTTCACCAGCTCAAAACCCCACACAAATGATTGAGGAGAGGAAGTCAAACACGATGGCTTGGCCCTTGCAGGCTGAGGTGTTCTAGACGTCACAGCTGGCTCCTGCAGGAGCACTGGCCTCTGCTGAGCCACCAACAGAAGCTACAATGGTCTTCATGGGACATTCGCCCCCACCCAGAGGCCCGCCAAGAGTCAACCCTCGGCGTCCTCCAGGAGCCTCCAAATCCTTTCCCAACTGCTTTGTAGCATGCCAGCTTTCAATCAATGCAAATGCAGTGACCAGTTAATCTCAATAAAACCCAAATCCATACTTGGCTCTATTCCTGAGCAATCTGTTTAGGGAAGTCCCTAAATGGTAGGGTTGGAATACAGCAAATGCACACATGTACACCCAAGACGCCGAGTAGAGGAGGCAGCTTGCAAAATGCATTCAAATATGAATTCAATATATGAAGCTTTTTCCCCTTTTTTCAACCCAACAAAGTCCAAGGAACCACACATTTGAGCCATGACAGCTCACCACACATTGCTGTGGAGTGTGTAGTTAGTCTGGCTTTGGACACTACACACGCGATGCTTCCTGAGTGATAGCTAGCCATATCGACTACTGTCCAGTCCTTGTGAATGGAGCTTGCTTGCTCCCACAGAAGCACTTCCTGCCAGAGGTGATGACAGAGATGACCTGGAGTGAGCTGCTTGAAAAGTGCCATGGTGAACTTTTAAAGCAGAAAGCTCAGTTCTGGCCAAGAACAGTGAGCAGTCATGAATTCCAGCTGGTAAGGTGGAGTTTGACGCCTAATCCAGTGCTCCCTGTAGGTGGATTGGCCTGTGGGCATGCCTGCGAGGCATTTTCTTGACTGCTGATTGTACGGCCCACTATGGGTGGTACTATCCCTAGTAAGTGGGTCTAGGTTGTATAAGAAGGTGAGCCTGCACCCAAGTCAGTAAACAACTCCTCCATCGCTTTCTCCTTCAAGTTTCTGCCCTGCTAGAGTATCTGACCTCACTCAGTGATGCCTTGCAATCTGTAAGCTGAAATAAATGCTTACCTCCCCAAGCTGCCTTTTGTCATGGTATTTATCACACCAGCAGAAAGTAAACTGGGATAGGGAGTCAATGAAAATTCAGCCAGTTTGCTAGGGAATGAAAGATGTCCCAAGTGCTTTGCAATGATAATTTTCCAGTGGTCATTTTCTCCTGGAGTTGACTCTGTGATGTCTCTTGATCTATTCTGCACCCCTGTAGTTGTTAAGGAGGAGCCAGCACCAGAGCAACTCTGTAGTGAAGCAGCCACCGAAGAGGTGGCCTCCAGCCACTGTGTGGTCTGGAGCGCAGGGGCTGTGTTGACCCATGGCAATGTTTGCTCACGAAACAAGACAAGACAAAACAAATCAAAACGAAATAGCAGCAACAGGAAAGGGAAAAAATGAGATGATTAAAAATATTTTCAAATAATTTAAGTATTGTCCACCAGCCCATTTTAATAGAAATTTCCAACAGGTGAACTTTTAAGAAGGAAATGGTTACAAGTGGATGGTGTGAGGTGTAAAGACTGAAGAGGAATGAGTTGTAACCTATGTAAATACAGCCACATACATACCATTGCACACGGTGATTATTTCTAAGTTTTTCTTTAATACAATAGAAACTTTCATCAACAGAATGAACATGGTGGAAATAAGTAGAAAATATCTGAAGGTCCTCGTGTTCTCCAGAAAGAGGGCCAGAAGTCTGAGTAACTTTAAAACTTGCCAAGTAGGAATGAACATATTTAAGAGGAAAATTCCAATCCTAGAAGAATAGAATTCTTATTTTCTAAACTAGTAAACAGAGAAAAAAGTTTTATTTTCACTCAGAAGTTAAGAAAGAAAGACAGAAAGGTAGAAGGACAGACAGACAGAAAGGAAGAATGAACTAAAGGTAGGTCAAGGTCTATGAATGCTGAATTTAACCCCAAATATAATTAGTAATTACATGAAAGATAAGTAATCCAGAAAGTCTAGTTGAAGGATGAAGACGAGAGGTGGGGACCACTCAGCTGCTGAAGAGCCTGTTACACGATACTCAAAGAAACTGATTGCTGTCACACACATTTGTCACCCTTGTAAGGGGTGAAGATGGGGGCACATAGATCACTGGAGTCCACTAGCCAGCCACTCTAGCCAGTCGTGAATATCAGGTCCAGAAGGAGACACTGTCTCAAGATAAGGGGGAATAAAGGAAGATACTCAAGACTGACACCCTGCCTCCTACACACACACACACACACACACACACACACACACACACACACACACACACACACCCCACATACATACATATACACACACACATACACACACATACCACACAACACACACACAACACACACATACACACACAACACACACATACACCACACACACACACCACATACACAAACACACACACACACACACACACACCACACACACACACACAACACACACACACACACAACACACACATACAACACACACACAACACACACACACACCACACACCACACCACACACACACACACCACACATACACACCCACACACACACACCACACACACACACACACACACCACACACACACACAACACACCCACAACACACACCACACAACACACACACACACCACCACCACTACCACCACCACCACCACCACACTACACACACACCACATATCACACACATATCACACACACACACACACACACATACACACCGCACATACGAGGTCAGAATTGGTTTTCTAGCATCTAATAATGCTCACAAGAAAAGGTAAAATATAAAGAATGAGATTCTGCTGAGTCATCCAAAATTAACTCTCTAGGCAGAATACACAGCTTCTGCTTGGCCTAGCGTTGGAAAAGCTGGAGTGATTCGACAGTGTGGGGAGAGGAAGAGTACAGTGAAAGACAGCCTGAGTCAAGCCTGTGGCAGCCCATGCAGCCTGAGTCAGGCCTGCGGCAGCCCATCCAGAAGTTGGCCAGGAGTGGCATACAGAATCTATCCAAAAGGGTACTCCAGGAACAAAGAAGACACCATCGTGTTCTAAAAGGTGCAGGACCACAGGCTGACTCAATTTCCAACACAAATAAGGGACAGCTTGACCTATTTGGGCAGTGATGTGACTACAATGTTAGCTCTGAGGTGACGAATACGTTAGAGACATCCTGGAAAGAACACTGCATGGGTTAGATGACAGTTTGTATCTATCTGATCGGGTAATTTAGATGGATGCTTTGCGGATGAGGACACACTGAAAGATTTAAAACTGGGGAGTAATTTGCTGAGACACGCACTTACAGTCACTCAGGGAGGGTGGTGGAAATAAAAGGAAAGCCAAGCATGGAATATCAGACAGCCGGCCTCAGCCGCTGAAGCATCTTCTCCTGCCCACAGGTACTTGGAGACAATGGAAGGAGCGAGGATTCCTAAGTCCCCTCATGGGAGGTCATGACCTGGACAGTAGATGGGGGTTTCAGCATCCACAGAAAGTGGTTCCCAGGGTCGTTATCAAGTGCCAGAAGCTGCTTCATTTAGAATTATAAAAATCGGCCTGTGACACTAACAAATGTTTGTTAACATCTGCCCAGCGCTAAGGAGAACACAGAAGACTCAGCGCTTTCAGCCGGAAGCCATGCCACTCCTTGTCTGAAATATGAGTTTGCAAATTCATTTTCTCCAGCAGCCATGACTCTTCCAGGACCTCGTCTAGGCCAAAGGTCAGCTACATGAAGAGTTCTGGGGCACGGAGCTCAGACCCCTGCAATCAGCAGTTTAGCTGGGGACACCGGATCGTAAGCTTCCATCACCTCTGACTGGTCTACACTCTTCTGGAAGAATAAAGTCCACCCCATTCTTCATGCATTCACGTTCATTCATGTATGCATGCATGTTTGCACGTGAGCACACGTGGGGCGATGGCTGGTACGTTCTTCCATTTTCTCCTCCTCAGACAGTGAGACAGAGTCTCTCGCTTGAGTCTGGAATGCATCAGTTTGGTTAGTCTAGCTGGCCAGCTTGCTTGTCCCTGCCTCCTGAGGGTGGTGGTCACTAGCAGGCCACAGCGTGCCTGAATTTATGCAGGTGCCATGGATCCAAACCCTGATAACTCACTTGTGCTCAGCTAGTGCTCCCGCCCCCCAGCCATATCTCTGGCCCCGAGTTGACCCTTTTTCTACCTAACCACTCTTCCTGGAAATGCAAATCACTGTCAGAGGACTGGAAATGCAATACAAGTTGTCTGTCATGAACTCTCCTCTACTGGAGGCTCCAGACTCCACCCCTGGTCCCTGGGTTTCAAGGTCATCCTCAACAGGCGGCTTCGGAACGGGTCGTCAACTAGAAGGACTAGGAACGGCTCTGGATGTCAAATCAGCAGGCACTGCGTCATAAAAACTGGACTCAAAACATTAAATGCTAAGACGGATTAGAGAAGCTCTGGGGGTGATAGCAAGTTGATGGTTGAATCTTGGACTCAACAGGAGAATTGCCTCTGCTAGTGAAGAGAAGCCAGTGTTTGATTCTCTTCCGTTGCAGATGCTGCCTTGCTATTTCTGCTCTGAGGCTCGGCTGCAAGGGCCACCTAAAATACCCACCAGTTCCCAGAGGCCACATCGTCTTCGCTGTCACTCCTGTAGCAGCTGAGGGGACCCATGGAGACAGGTGCGCTAATCTGAAGTTTTGTATGCGTGTCTACAACGTGTGGCGATTTCACACGGACATATAGACTCCTTTCGTAATTAAAATGGTGCGCTTCTAAAACAAGACAGGATATTCTTACCTGGTATACATGTGGGCCAAAGGGACATAAACTACACCCACAAATAAAAATAAGCCAGAACCGGAGAGAACGAGGCCTCTCCCTCCCGAGTATCTCTCCCCACCATCTGCTTAGTGGCATATTTTGAAATCTGAGACCTAGTGCTAGCAGTAGGCAGAAAGCAAGACTCCTCTCTGTAAACAGTGCTATGCATCTTGCTGGAGCTGCAAACCACCAGCTGCAGTTAATCAGCGGGGATTTAGATCCCGAAAGGGAGGGGGCTGAGATGGTATTTTAAATAGTAAAAAAAATCTGCGCTGCACCGGAGTTAAATATTTGGCTCACCCTATGGCTACATGTCTCTTCACCATTGCCATATTCTTTTTCCTCTGACCCAAGCCAGAGAGAGAGAGAGAGAGAGGGAGGGGGAGGGAGAGGAGGAGGGAGAGGGATAGGACAGGAAAGAAGCAGGGAGCCTGGCTAGAAAGGCAGCTGGCAACCTGCTAAGAGGCAAGCTGGGCAAACAACCTTAGGAAGCATGGCCCCCGTGTGAGCTCTTTCCAACAGCACTGCTGCCATCTTCCGCCATGCGGATGGTGGAGAGGGAGGTCAGGAGACAGGCATGTTTGGAGCACACCAAATACTTACAGAAAGCCCCGGGGTGGCTGACTCCTACCACCAGCAAGAATGGAACCTTCCAGAAGGTGGGTCAGTGGAAACAACGGATGTGGGTCCAGCAACTTGAGATCCGGCGCGTTGACTACAAGATGGCGGAGAGAAAGAGACTGCCACAAGTCTCTGAGGGAGGCGTTGAGGGCTGTAGGTTTGGAGCAAGTCTGGATGCAAAAGTGGCAGTCGCCCGCACGGTGTAACTTTACAGAGCTGTGTTGAGCAGGCTTCCATACAGAATCCTCTACTGGGCGTGCATCACCAGCTCACCAAGCCTTCCCCAACCATTCCATCAACTGGGGAACACTGGCCCGTTTCACAGCAACAGATGACTGACAAACAGTATGACAGTAGTGTTTGTCCAATATCTCCGCCCTCCAAATCTCCCTTCTAGGACAGCTCCGTGTCCACCTGAAGCCAAATGTATCTTCTCCATGGCACATCCAGGCCAGGATGAGAGACTCACATTTTGGAATTCTTGATCATTGCTAAAAACTTTTAGTCCACACTCTATTTTTAATTTATTTCTACACTGAGGGAGGACATGCTACCAGGAATTGATTCTAGAACCCCATGCGTCCTAGTCAAGTGCTCTACCACTGAGCTACAATCCTGCAGATAGACCTTACTTCATAGTCTGGAGGGACTGGGGGGATGGCTCTCAGAGAGGACATGGAGGAGTCTCATGGGAGGGGAGCCCCAGCCTCCAGGTGGAAGGAGATGAAAGGCTGACCCCCAGAGATGAGGGGTAACTGAAGATACCACTTAGCAACAAGAAAGCTTCCGGTCTTAGGAGGAGACAAGGATTTCCCGAGGGCTAACCTCAGAAGTCATCATGCTGGGCAGTACCTTGTAAGCTCTCCATCGTAAAGGACCTGTGTTTACATGATCCTACTACATGATTCTATGGGACTTTCCATAGGACTTCATACCATAGGCTAGCCACCGATGAGACAACCATCATAGCTGTTTTTCTTAACATTGCTCATCAAGATGAATCTTCCATTGTTGCCCGTGAGGACTGTGGTGAACGGCCATAAACATTTCTAAACGCCTCATCTCAGTTCGTCGTCTTATTTTTTTTTTTTACTAACGAGCAGCAGACTGATCGAAGTCCACAGCATTCTTGAATGGCATTTGTGAATGGATTTGGAGCAGACACAGCTCACTAAGGAAGTTGAATGAACGTGTGAGTCCCAAAGAGCTATACCCATTTTACAGATATTTTCAACTGTAATGAAGAATGTCTGGATCCCAGTGTGGTGTCCTATGTCTGTAATGCCCGCATTCTACAGAGCTACATGAAGTACCTTGTCTTGTTAAGAAACAACAAAACAAAAATGGATGTCTGGGTGAGCACTGGCAGAGCTGGGCTCTAATCTATTAAATTGAAGATTATGATCCTCACTTCTATAAACTTGAGTTTCTGTTTTAGAAGACGGTAGGCTAGCAGGATGCAGTCCCTAAAAGTAACCCTGGATCCTGAGCATCGTGCCTTTCTCTCCAGACTCACGACCCCGCAGACTCACAACCCTGCAGACTACCTGTGTTCTTAGGAGTCCTCAGCATTGCCACCATGAGCTACCAGCTCAATATAAAAACACGCTCAAGAGTGCCAAGACATCAAGTTAGACAAGTTCAAAATGGAACTAAAAACAAGACCCCATGCTCTTGAAGTCTCTGCCATGAGTCAATAGCCATTCCGTTCTTCCAGTTCTTAGAAGCCCTGCGGAGTCCTCACCGACTCCTCCCTAAGTCACCCACTCCACTTCTGTCATGTCAACACACCCAACCATAAGCCACTCAAAACCATCCATAGTCTACTTCTTCCACCGCCCGGATTGGCCACTGTCATCACAAGACCAGATCAGCTCAGGTCTCATTCCTCCCTTGGTCCTGTCACTGTATCTTACCATCCCTTCTTAGCAATGAAGCCAGAAAGGCCACACCACACCTCAGATGACCATGCCTCTGCCCAGAACCCAACTGTGGCTCCCGCCTTCCCTTGGATCCTCAGTGTGATGCTACAAGGCCGTGCTGAGCTGGCTCTCTGCTCCCTCCCTAGACTGGCTTCCTTCCCTGCACCTCCTGGGTCTCTCTCTTCTCTGCCCACCGCTGGTTTTCTTATGTTCAGGGCCTTTGCACTCCTGTCTTCTCTGTTCTGGTTGTCTTTCAGTCCTGCATGATTAACCTCACCACCTCCCGATTTTCCTAACTCTCTGCCCCCTCCCCCACTACCAGCTTCGCTCACATTCTGCCCCACCTTCTTTTCCTTCATTTTTCCTCCTCGAAAGTCTTAGTTTCCTACCAAGTATGGCTGTCTTTGGTCTTTCTCAGAGGCAGAGATTTGTCTGTGTTTATCCCAGCTGTCTACAAAGCAGATAGATGACGGAGGGGTGGAGGGCTCGCTCGGGGGGTCGGGGGTCCAAGGACCCCAGGTTGCCTGGGGAAGGTGCAGTAGGTGGGGAAGAGGCAGGTCTCTACCTCTGAGCTCCCTCTCAGCACTGGCTGCTGCTGGGAAGTCGCCTTCTAATCCCTTAAATCCTGGCCACTGACCTGGCTTGGAGAGTGGGAGCTGCTTCTGTTCCCTCCTCTCTACACAGGAGAATGCCCCCCTAGGATGGTGTTTTTAAAGCCTAATCCCATGTAAACCCTTCAGCTGTTTACCTGAATCCCATTTAATCTCCCATGGAGAGATGCCTCTAAATCATGGGCTCTGGAGGAGGCACAGAGACCCAGCTCCTCCTCTAAGATGTTTTCTATTGCTTTTGCTGCAGAGAAGCAAGCTCTCGTTCCCATCAAGGGGAGCGGCGCTGAACAACAGAGCAATTATTTATAGTGTTTTTTTCTCTCAGTGCTAGATTATCTAACCGCAGGCTTCCAAGGGCATTTAATCTCCAACAGGTAAAAGGCTTTATCCATTCAAACGCTCTTTCCGAAGAGCAGCCTGGGCCACAGCTGCACTTGTGTTTGTGATTCTCCTTGCCCCGTGATTGTCCCCAGCAGGGAGGGCAGGAAATGTTCCTCAAGCTATGGTCACACACAAATGAGAGGCTCCTAGAGGAGCCCAGAGCCTGCAGCAGGCCCAGGCTTCCTAGTAAGGAGTCTTCCTATGAGGTTAACTCTCCACCTGCTGTGTCTTTCCTAGGAAACCATAGGACAGGACAGGATGGGTTTTTTTTTTTTTTTTGCAGGCCTTACTTTAAGAAGTGTCTAACAATAGCCTAGAGAACCAGGCAATACAGTGTGCACAAAAGCTTACTTCCAAGAGATCCCAGTCTTATTCTCTTCAAAAACCTGGGGTCCGCCGCACACCAAGGACCAGGTACACAAACTTAGCTCACCTCACTGAGTTACAACAAGCCAAGGAGGGAAAAGCACATCACCTCAGGTTTAGAACACTAGAGAAGCCTCCCAAAGTGACGAGGCCAGAGCGGGCTGACACTGGACACACGTGAACAAAGGGTGGGTGTTTCCAGAAGCTGTACACTGGGTGTGTGCATGCCTGCTCTATGTCAGAACTGCTTCCACGATCCTAAAACACGAGGAAACTCTATCTGCATGCCTGAGAAGGGAAACGAAGATCCCACCCCGCCCCTCGGGATGGAATGTGAGTCTTTTCTTATTAAAGAGGAATTTAACTGCCTCAATCAAATAGTTGATGTTGAAATGTGTAAGTAAGAGAAGAGGAAGTGGTTTTATTCAGTTATGTTTTTAAGACATCAGCCTCTCGGTGCACCCTGACACCCAGTGTGTGACACCCATGGCTGACCGAGATGCCACAAGACTGTTCTTCTTGAAACAACGGACAGACCCTGTCCTAAGGCCACTTCCCTTCTCCCCACCTAAGTGCTTCCTGTTGCTCTTTCAGCAGCCTGGCTACCCAGCCACCCTACCTCCAGCCCAGCCATCCATCCTGCCCCCAGCCACCCATCCTGCCCTTGGCCTGCTTCCCAGGTATAGTAGAGTAAGCCTCTAACACTCCTATAAGAAAAAATTCTCAGGTAGTCAGAGTCCTTCTGAAGAGGTGCCGTGGGCCTGAAGCTCACAGCAGGTCCAAATACCTTGCTTCATGGTCAAGGACCCAACAGAGAAGACCACGATGGACCACAGGCTGGAGAGAGGCTGCCCATGTGTAGAACGCGCTTAGTAGCACGGTTATTGAGCATGGTCCTGAAGAGCTCCCGTATCTGTTCCCTCAGGACAGCTGAGGAGTAAGTGACCATGAGGAAGGGCTCGGCCCAGTAAGGGTTGGCACAAGTAAGTGTCGGCACAAATAAGTGTCTAATAAATGTAGGTCAGGGGGAGACGGGAGTTAAGTCGTCACTGGCATCCGTGCGTGGCTTTCGTAGTTATTAGCAGCAGCGAGCAGTGTTGCCTGCAGCCCCTCAGAACGGACCACAGAGCCCCGTGGGTTTGGCTCCCTCAACTAAGCCCCTTTTTCCTACGGACACGAACGGTTGGCATTCACTGGAACTTGGTCACAATGACGAGGACAATGCCACCTAACATTCAGTCCCAGCTACATCAGGCTGAAGTTATCAGTGAACTGGAGTTATTCTTGATGATTTCTACAGTCGAAGTATTTACTCACATGCTCTAGGAAGGGTTTACCAAAGAGTCGTATCAGCTTAGCCTCAGTTACGAGACTCGGATCGTTAACTCTGAAACCTTTCTCTTACCCTTGACCACAGGACCACAGACCCAAAGCCACAGAGCTGAAGATTCTACCAGTTCTTTAAAATGCAAAATTTCAGGGGTAGGGAGACAGAACATCACATAAGCAATCAAACACTTACTGTAAATCTATTGCACCAGATCACTGTGGTTCCCAAGAACAAGAAATTCACCTAGAAATATCTCCTCTCTCTCTCTCTCTCTCTCTCTCTCTCTCTCTCTCTCTCTCTCTCTCTCTCTCCTCCTCCTCCCTCCCTCCCTCCCTCCCTCTTTTTCCATATGTCTTGATTTTTGAGATAGTTTTCTTGTGTAGCCCTGGCTGTCCTGGAACTCACTCTGTAGACCAGGCTGGCCTTGAACTCAGAGATCGGCCTGCCTCTGCCTCCCGAGTGCTGGGAATAAAGGTGTGCACCCCCACTGCTAGGTGCTGATTTGTTTTACAGCAGGAAATGAAATTCTGGTAGCTGAGAAGGACAGACGGTCTGTTGCCAAGCTGGGACCTAGACTTTCCAAGAGAATTCTTAAAACGCAAGCTCCAGATAACCACTCCTAATAGGACGGAGGTTCTTCTCCCTTTATGGATCCAGATGCAACATGAAGCACAGACTGAGAATCACCTCTCCAGGAACTTGAGCAGTTAAAGCTGACCACGATCAAAGCGAGATCTGAAGACGGCGTGCACGTAAGTTGGGCAAGCATTGTGCATGTAGATATAATATACTGACAAATATATCCTAAAGTGACCTCCCTATAGCTGGGGTTTTTAATCCTGTCAAGGATAAAAAGAGAGTCCACTGCTTGCTTAGGGAACGAACAAACCACCAGTCATGATCTGACATACAACAACGGTTCTGCCCTGCACAAGCACGCGCACCCACAAAGCCTTCAGTTGTAAATCTGATGAGCAAGGTACGTGAAGAAAGCCATGGTCCTGAGGTACAGAAGCCAGGTTCAAATGACAGGAGAGTTGGGCCTCTGTGCAGTTTTAAAGGCACACTCCAGTCCTGTCCTCCCTGTGGGTGTGATGTCTTTCATGGCACTGGCTAACAGAGAAATTCCCAAACAAAAGAGCCTGGATATGGGCAGCAATGACTGAGAAGCCCGGAGCCCAACCTGCCAGCACTGCAGGGAAAAAAAGGCTCCACCAAAGAACTGCCAGAGAAAATACAAATAATTTTTACTATATGTCTCAAATATTGCTTGGAACATACGTACATGAAAAATTACTCATCTTTTGCCGAAAATTCCAACTTAATGGGGCCTCCTGGATTTTTATTAGCTGTATTTGGCAACTGTGCTCCGAGGCCTCATGGAAGCCAGACCTTAGAAGGAGAAGAAAAAGCAACAAACCCCTTGTGTGTGTGTGTGTGTGTGTGTGTGTATTGTGTGTGTGTGTGTGTGTGTGTGTGTGTGTGTGTGTGTGTGTGTGTAGAGTGCTGGGTGTTTTTCAGATTTCTATCTACTGTTTCCTCTCTGGGTTCTACCTGATGCCTGAGAGGAGCAGGGCAGGTACCTTCATCCTTATCAGTCATGCCAAGGAAACCCAAGCTCAGGCCATCGAGTGGCAGGCACAGGGGTCAGAGGCACACAGCAAAGCACAGAGATGGCTGCAAAAGCTCAACACCCAAGGTGCTGTCCAAACAACACCCAGGCTTCCATCCCACCCTGAAGGATTCTGGTTTAGTTGGATACCTGGGTATCTTTTTCCAACTGATGGAAACGTTTAAAAATATATGAAAACTAGAAGAGAAGAAAGAACCCACTACCCATCTCGGCCGGGCTGGTCTCACTTCAGACTCCCAGTTACAACAGTTCCCAGCAAGTGCTGTGGAATGCTCTCTACCCACAGAGAGACCCACACGCGAATGTGAATGAGCGCTAACAATGTGGCCAGTATCATGGAGGAACTTGATTTTCTATTAAAGATTTCATGGTCAAAATTAAATAGCCGCAGGTGGCTATTGGCATGCATACTGGACAGCAAGAAGCCAACAGTGTCACCTTCAGTTACCCTACTAGGTATATGGAAGTGCAGATACAATTTTTGTTTGGGTGTCCCAGGTATCAGGCCTATGGA
This sequence comes from Rattus rattus, assembly GCF_011064425.1. NCBI lineage: Eukaryota > Metazoa > Chordata > Mammalia > Rodentia > Muridae > Rattus > Rattus rattus. The sequence goes on from NC_046160.1 coordinate 6,597,813, forward strand.
CCTTGAGCATGATGGGTAAGGGCTCTACTAGTAAGCCATGCCCACAGCCCACAGCCAATAATTTTGCAGGAATACCAGATATTTATCACCCTTATCTTTTAGAGCTTTCCAGGTGGTTCAAATACAAAATCACGTTTGGAAACCAATGACTAGCTGCCTTAGCCCACTGCTCTGCTATAACAAAACTGCCAGGATTTACTGAGTTTTTAAAGAAGTATTTTCTTACAATTGTAGAGGCTAGGAAGTCCAAGACCAAGGGCCCTTGGGGTTTGGTTGTGAGCTGAGAAGTGCTTTCTGCTTCAGTGGGGAGACCATGGTGATGTATTACAGAGCAGAGCAGACAGAAAGGCAAGCCGGCCCAACGTTGTCTGGCGCCTCTTTCATAAAGACCTAATTGCTATGAATGAGCCAGGACCCTCACAGTCTTTTAAAAGATTAAAGGATCCTCCTTTGGGACTCTCAGTTGGTAGCACCTGAATGTTGGAGGGACCCTTCCAGCCACAGCACCAGTAAATCAAATATTCAAACTCTCGGTTTTGGGAACACGCTTCTCCACTCAGACTGCCCATGTAGATCACCTGCAGAACAATGCCTGGTCCCAGGCTCTACCTCAGAGGCCCATGTGTTTATGCTGTGATAAGGCTACTTTTCTCTTCCTTCTCTTCATTTCTCCACTGAGATCTTGATTCCAGTGTTGACAGGGTTTGAACCACTGCTTTGACATCTTGCTATATGAAGCCCTTCCCAGTGCCCTGCGGAATCAGAATCCCCTAGGAGCTGGTTAGGCCAGCAGAACCTCTGGGTCCCTTTCAGGCTCTGATTCAAGACCTAACGCATTTTAGGTGTGATTCACATTTTAACAAGTGCCCCAGAATCCACTTCCTGGTTGGCTATGAAGGGAACTCACTCCTCTAAACCATGTTCTTGCCAAGCATGATGTTTTACCCATACACTAGGGACTAAGCAGCCATGAACTGAACCCTCTGAGACTGTAAACAAAACATACGCAGTGATGTCAGCACATGTTCAAGCTGGCCAACTACGTCACTCACACTACTCCCCCCATGTTAACCTGTGTGTGTGAGCGTGCATTCATGTGTGGGTGCATGTGTGTGATCTGTGTGTCTGTGTGCACGTGCATTTGTACATGAATGTGTGTGTATAAATGACTGGCAGGTATATACACGTCAGTTTCAGAAACACTCCTCTCTACAAGTGGCCCTCAAAGCTGGTTCCCCTGACCTGAGGTCTCACAATATCTTAGGAAAGGAAAGTCTGAGGTCAAGTCCAGCCTCCCCTCAGAACCCCAGGATCACAGTTAGTTCTGGGTGGGGCCCAGCAGGCTGCATTGTACCCACTTTCCAAGTGATGCTGCCGGATTCTAGAGTCTGAGCCAGTGCCCTGGAGCCTAGAACATAGTTTCCGATGCAGCAGCAGCAATGATTACAAAAGCAAAAACTTTCTCCCAACAGAGAAGACCCAGCCTTCCTTAAGTTGTCACACGATTCGAGAGCAAGCTCTAGGGGTGGTGGGGAGAAAGGAGGAAACAGCCTGGGGTCCTGTGTTGTAGGGACAGACTCCATGCACCCCCCAATTTACAAGCAAGTAACGGATAATCATAAAAAAATGTCCACACATCCACCGCCTAAGTTACATCCAGCACACTCTCTTTTAAAAAGGCAACTAAGTTTACATTTTGGAAATATTTCTCCTGCAACGTTTTACATTTCTTTCAAGTGGAAAATAATTGCCTATTGTGACAAGCATTTCATTCCAAAACCTGTAGGGGGCCAAAAAGAACAAGAAGGTTGCAGGGTTAGGGGGTGGCTTGAGCTCTGGGGGTCTCGAATGTTTCTGAGGCAGTGGACTTTACTTGATTAAAGTATTACCTTGAGACACAGAACGGTTTGCAGGCAGTGTCAGAGGGTTCAGCCCATTAGGTCAACAGTGTGACATAGAAGGAAAGCAGGAAACTAACACTTGGAAAGCAGGTACGGTGTGGAGAATGAAGCCCTGTGAGGGGAAGAACCATGTCTACCAGGCAGCCATGTCTCTCCTCCTGGCTAGCTGCCTTCAGGGCCTCAGATCCCTCTTCTACCTAAGACTGGCTTTCGCGGCCGCCACTGACAGAATCAGGAAACATCACCTCAAAGCAGGCCACCCTGGGTTTCAGATCAAGGATCCCTGAGGAACAGCATGCCCAGCTCCGGAGCTCCCCATGTGTTTCAGGCAAAGGACAGTCCCTCCAAAAGAAACTCATCTGCTTCATCTGTCTTCAGGAGCCTCCCCTACCAAGGCAGGTTAAAATCGTAGGAGGCTGGAGATGACACCAGGCCCCAACAGGCATGTAGTCAGTCACCTGTCCTTGTCAGGACCCTTCATCTAGCCCTCAAGCCTTTGACTGTGTCCTAGGTTTATCTGACGCCCAGACTCACAACAAGCGTGTGTACCTTGTCCCCTCTGGATGCCCATTTATTTCGAGACTCATTGATCGAAGCTGCAGATTACGGGAAGAAAGATGTAACTCCCTCACAGAACGCTACAATATTTGGGAAAAATGAAATGCCAGTCTAAAGGGGCCAGTGTAAAGGTCAGAGGTGTGTGTATGTGTGTGTGTGCTCATTAACATCCACACATTTCTTTTTATGAAAATGGGATATATATATTTCATGACACTGAAAATAAGTTGTCTTAGGTATCTGACCTCAAGTACAAAGAGGTCATTTATTATTGAGGGATTGGCTGAAGGCACTTCTCTCTCTCTCTCTCTCTCTCTCTCTCTCTCTCTCTCTCTCTCTCTCTCTCTGTGTGTGTGTGTGTGTGTGTGTGTGTGTGTGTGTGTGTGTGTGTGTGTGTGTGTGTGTGTCCAGAGCAGGCCATGCTGTGGTATATTCACTTCCAGTCGACTACACACCAGTTCCCTTCACTGTCTTCAACACACCCAGTGTGCTATAAATTCTGTGCATTAACAGGCCACCACACACCTTCTCAGGATGACCTTCAGAGGTGGCCCGGTTGCCTGCAGTGGACAGAACCTAATTAGTCTTCAGACACAGGCGAACCCGGCCCCCCAGGTCAAGTGAGCTGCTAGTAGCTCCAGCAGTTCAAAGGGCTGTTTGCTGTAGGCGAAGAAGTGAGACTCCCCGGGTTCATTTCTGATTTCCTGAAAAGCCGAATTCTTCTCAAGCGTGCTCCAAGCCCGAGCCTGTTTCTGTCCCCACCCTTTAATCAGAAGGGAGAGTTTGGCATCAAGGATCAGCCTTCCTAGTTCCCAGAAAAACACTTGTCTGGGACACAGGTTAAGGAGCAGGCCAAGAAGAGGTCATTGATCCCTGTCTCTGGGGCCCAGCGGCTTTGGCACAGGGCGGGGCCAAAGCTTCCCAGATGTTCTGTGGAGGGCTGGATGCCTGCCAGGGAGCCCCACAGCTCCACAAACTGAGCCAGCTCCCCAAGTATGCATCATGGCAAGTCACAGCTCTCTGGAGGGGAGGCCCTCAAGAGGGCAGGGCCTCAGAAGCACTTCCGGGGGAGACCATCTTCGGCTGTCCCCACCTACAGCTAACAACTCCACAACAGTCTCCCTTCCTAGGGCTCAAAAAGTACACATTTTCCTCCAACGACCAGCTCTGATTTCTATAGCAACAAAGCAAAAGCCAATGGGGTTTGTAAAAGCAGCAGTCTTGACAGCTACCGTAGAGAAGGGCAAAGAAAATAGCCTGGGAAATTTTGGTCTCACCCTGGAAATCTGTCCTTAGAGGAGTGCCAGCCCATGGGGGGGGGGGCTCGCTACAAGTCTAAACACTGAGCTCTCTGCTCCCAAGGGCGCAATTCTCCTCCACTCTGGAAGAGGAAGGGCCAGAGAGGTACTGACTGACGTGCTGTATGAGGCTGCAAGTTGAACGGAGAACAATGGCTCCAGGCGGCATTTGCATGATGTCACAGCTATGATGACATGGTCTCTGCTGACACAACTGACTCCATTACTCACTGAAGAAACATTTGTTGAGCACCTACTGTGTGCCATGTTTCTAGGAAACAATGATAAAACACGTCAGATAAAATTATCTTTGAGAGCTTACATCGCAGGGGGCAAACAGTTTCACAGAGCACTAAGTAAAACATAAACCACAACTCCAACGACTACTGTTCCAGAAGTGAATTGGGTATAAAAATGGAGGCAGTGTGGGGATGTGGGAAGAAATCTTGCCGGGGTTGGGGGGAGAGAGGGGGGCAGGCTTTACTTTCAAACAAGCTTTCTTGCACATCTGTTCATTGGGACATTATAACTATGTGACTTAGCAGAGTAGTAATACACTGACGAATGTTTGGAAGCCCAAGCATGTGAAATGTTTTGTTCAAGATCCTCCAAGCTTCATACTTTGAATGTCTGTGTATCAGATGACCACAGTGAGAATGAACCCATTAACCACAAGCCAGGGAGAGGTATTGGTGGCTCCTAGAACTATGTCCAGAACAGGGAGAAGCAGACAAAGACAGACAAAAACATACACAAGAGGAGTGAACAGGCATTTGCGAGGCAGGGACCAAACCCTGCAGGCTTCTGAGGACTCTCAGTATCACCGATCATCAGAAGTGGCCCATCAAAACTGCACTGGAGAGCAGAATTTCTTCCACATAGAAGTATAAAGCTCCTCTTAAGGAACCACTCGCCATCAAACAGAAAGCTCACCCCCAGACACAGGATATCTCCTTTCAAGCTATTGGTCAGAGGGGTCCAAGAGATCCCACTAACACTGCAGATTGTTCCCACTGAACTTGGTTGTCCACCAGAACTTGAGGTAAGAGCTTATTGCTGAAGACACTATATTTACACTTCAGTCACAGGGCTTGGAGAAATCACAATGGCCTTATCTGGAAGGCTGCAAAGGTCTATGTGGGTGGCTGGGATCCCGGGTAAGGTGCGGCAGCCTAACCCCACTGTGAACACCAGGCGAACCATGACCACTGGTGTAATAGTAGCACAGACGTCTCAGGGTGGTGTAGGGCATCCAATGGCTATCTGACTAGATTTAAGGCCTCTCAACAGGAGGAAACTCAGGCCTGGTGCTGTAAACTGAGACATGGGTAGACAGATCATGGACTCTACTGTCATTGTGCTGAACTGATGTCGTATCCAACCACCTTCTAGATATTTAACCTCGTACTGGTAGATTAGTCTAGCTCCACCCTTTAGCAGAGAAGCCGATGGATGGACATTTACACAGAGCAACACAAATGATCAAAGTGGAGATAATAAGTGATGTTAAAGTGTTCATCCCTAAAGCATCATCTGTGTCACATCCCCCAGACATTTACTGAGGAGATGTCATGGGGGCCACAGCCAGACTGGATGAGTTCAGGAAGATGCTAGAGAAGAGCCTGTACTGGACATGACAGGCAGCGCACTCATCAACGGTCTACAGCAGCGGTGTCTACACACGGCCGGCACAGGGCCCGGCTCACCAGTGCGCCAGCGTGGACGATGAAGGGCTCACAAGGCTCCAGCCCTCGTTGAAAACCTGCACACGCTTGACAGCTGTCAGGCAAGAGAAGGTCAGCAAGTTCTCTTCAGTGCTGGAGCCCCACGCTGCAGCCTCATATCACCATGCATGTGGGCAACATTTAACTCTCTGTGTGTGTGTATGTGTGTGTGCGTGCGCGCGCGCATGCACGCATGCGTTTGTGTGTGATGGTGTGATGTGAAGTTGGGAAAAAGACAGTGAGAGGGACATGGGAGGAGTTGGAAGAGTAGAGAAGGATGAGTTTGACCAAAATCAAATTCATTCATGTGCAAAAAGTAATAAAAAATTAAAACTATAAATGGCAATTTTAAAATCTGATACTACAGGGCTGATAGTTTTAAAATCTGATAATATAGATGACTCAGTGATTAAAAGCACTGGCTGATCTTCCAGAGGACATGGGTTCAATTCCCAGGACCCACGCGGTGGCTCACGACCATCTGTAAGTTTAGGAGACCAGTGCCTTCTTCTGGCCTCCACAGACACTAGGTATGCACATGATACACAGACATATATGCAGACAAAATGCTCACATAAACAAAATAAATAATATTTTAATTGTATTATTAACTATTAAGAAGACATAAAGCAAATAGATATTTTGTAAATCCATCTATCAGCATCAATTGGTATAAAAACGTTTTACCATGGTATTCATGCATCTATGGAATTGTCAAATCAGCCCCCTGGAAAATAACCTAAAGAGACTGCAGTTGTGTTCAAGTGTGCCCAAATACAGCATAGTCCTTTACAGGAAAATCCTGGGATGCCCACAAAGGGAAGAATAGATGAATTAATTTGACATAATCATTTAATGCAGTAATACACAGAAACAAAAACTAACCAGCAATAGCAACACGCTCCAAGGGGCACGAACCAGGAAGGTGCTATGCTAAATGAACCACAGAGCACTGATACAAAGTATTTAAACAAAGTTCAAAACAAGCAACCCACTGTTTAAGAAGATATGTGCCTAGGCAGATAAACCATAAATAATTACAAGAAAAGAATTAACACAAGATACAGGTCATAGGGCTGGAGAGATGGCTTAGTGGTTAAGAGCACTGACTGCTCTTCCAGAGGTTCTGAGTTCAAATCCCAGCAACCACATGGTGGCTCACAGCCATCTGTAATGAGATCTGATGCCCTCTTCTGGTGTGTCTGAAGACAGCTACAGTGTACTTATATATAAGAAATAAATCTTTAAAAAAAAAAGATACAGGTCATAATGGGGAGGAAAGGTTCAAACACAATCAGCACAGGGGATGCAAAACAGTGGGCGGTGGGCTCTTCCTTAGCTGGATCTTCTCGCCTGAGGCATCGCATAATGTCTACAGAACTGAAGTTAGAGGGGTGGGCAAGGCCAGCGAGTTAGGGACAAAAGCAATTAAAAAGAAAAATCTTTGTTTGATTGTTAATTTTCTAAAGCAAGGGGACTGTGGGCTGCAGGAAGGAAAATTTCGATTTAAAGGGCCCTGGTTTGATTTACGTTTCTAAAGATTCAAAATTTAAAAAGAGAGAAAGCAGTGACAAGACACCTCTGCAGGCAGCCCTAGGTGCTTCTGTTAACCTGGCAGTGGAGTGGCTTCTGAGCTATAATTACAGGCAGGAAGAGGTCAAGCAGCTGGAAGGGCCTCTGTAATTAAGCAGGCGAAGTCTGTCTTCCAAGTCCCAGAGGCTGTGTCAGCAACCCCAGTGACCCCAAACCCACCCACAGCAGGCAATTCTTGACTTTCACCCATTTAACCTTCAAGCAGCACGTGGGCCAAATGCACACACAACCGTGAGCAGGCAGGAACATTCCACGGCCGGCTTTTAGCTGCCAAGCTGTTAAAACCCTCCTTAGCCTAGCTGTTCACGTGGACAAGAGCCATCCCTTAGTACACAAATATATCCTAAGCCTGGCCGCATCCTACACAGCCTGAGATCATGCAGGTATGGCAGGACCAACTGAGGCAGATTTAGCATAGCTTAGACTATATGTGTTTGCACACCTACGGAAATACTAAATTGCTTCATAACTTTTTTCTAAAAGTTAAAAATAAAAACAGTAAGAAAAAAGTGACCATTATCTGCATAGTGAAAAGTTAAGATACCACTTACTTCAAAAAATCAAGGCCAATAGGAACAAACCAGAAACCCTGTAGTGTCAGCTGGACCCTCCCAGCATCTAAGCAGGTTGACATGCTCCCCAACAGGATTAAGTAAGGAAAAAAATATGCATTTTTAAAAGCACAAAATATTGGAAATATTACCAAGGAGTGTGTCCAAACAATGAGACATAATGAGAGGATTTTAATGCGTTTTAGCTCTCTGGTAATGAAATCCTGCACCACAGCATTTAACTCAATTATTCACGTCCTAGTCCTCTGGCTTTAAGATGTATTTTTAGAAGCGTCATGTGCAGACTTGGAGTGCCGTCTCCTACAGAGCTGCTCTAGGCTCCTCATGCACGAGGAGGCTGAGTCCGGCTGCCTGTCAGGCTTGGCTTGTTGGCTGGTGTCGCTCGACCTCTTCCTGGGGAGATTCAAATAAGTGACTACTCACCCTGTGTAGGGTGTCCGCGACAGATCACGGTATGGTTCCGTCAGGGTCTGATCTGGTGAATCAATGAGTTCACTGGCTTTGAGAACACGGTGAGGAGTTGCTTACAGGAGCACGGTACCCTTGTGGCAGTCATAGCACTGAACACTCACTCCCACAGAGCTGTACAGATGGAGTTCCCTGTCAGCGAAGCCTCTATTGTCTACGCCAGCAACCCCCAAGGCCACGAGGCTGCTGCAATTAGGGCAGAATTACATGCAGATGGGGTGCAAGAGGACATCCCTTGGCTATCAGGTGAAGGTCTAACGGCTCTTGCCTGGCCCTCCGTCCCTGAAGGGATGTCAACAGATGAAATTCCAAGGGTCATTCCTGAGAAGTCACAGCTACTTCTGACAGAGATGACAACATGACAACGGCCGTTGTGTCTGAAGGACAAGGTTCTACAAATAGTTGTTTTGCGAGTTTAGGTTTTTGATGAGCATGAAGAGCTGGGTATCCCACCTCCTCTAGACAATCTTGTGGTGGGTCCATTTGGGGCAATCCATCACCACCTAGTGAGAATCTTGCTCCCCAAAATATAACCTACTCTTGAGGCAACCCAGGTTTCTTCTCATGAGCATGGCTTCTAGGCAAGAGTTTCCCTACGTTTGAGAAGAGGTGAACTTGCTTCCTGGCACACAGGAATAATCACGACAGAAGGCTGGTTCCCTCAGAGATGGCGGTGTTGGTCGCCATGTTCCTTTCTCACAGGGGTTCTGTGCATGGATGCACACAAAGGGCCACTCTTTAGAAAGCTCGATATCATAGCCCTGTGATAGAGTTTGAGAGGCAAACAGTGGGGCTATAGATCTTTATTTCACTCACAGGAGTCTTCACAGGAGGGGCTCACGCAACTTGGAGGCATTCAAAGATGGCCCTTGAATAGCATTCAAACCTTTGTTGTTTTGAGATTGCGTTTCCCTGGATGGCCCAGGCTGGCCTTGAATTTATGATCTACGGCAGCAGCAATTACAGCCACCAGTCACTGCGCCTGGCTTCGAGACCAAGTTCTAAGACTTCCTCTTTCCTTAAGGTTTCAGGGAACATGGCTACCCTGAAAGCAAATGCTAAGGTGGGTTGTTTATCCCTCTTCCCATTACTTCACCCACTCGTTTTCCCTGCCCTTTGAAAGACTGGTGCAGGGTGTGTGGCTGCAGCTTATGGGCTCGCAGGGCCTTGCCTGAACGCTCCTCAGAATACAAACAATAAAAATAGATGGGGACCTAGGTGTAAAGAACGCCTGGGCCAAATATGGCAGCAAGTGCCGGTGGGATGGGCCAGTGTGGGAAGGCTCTGAAGAGGAGGCAATCTTACAACCGCACTGAGGTTTAAAGGCAAGAGAAAGAACTGAATGAGCAGGGAGGACCAGGGTATTATAACCCTTGGAGTATGAGGAGGCAGTGAGGTAGCCCTGAGTCCCACTAATAAGTACCTGGCACTGAAAGCAAGCTTAAAAACACTCTGTCCACACCCACCCAGGAGACTGATTGTACACTGGAACGCTTAAAACAACTATTATCCTCAAGCAAAGTCAGTCAAACGCTTTTATTTATCCCAATAGTTTTCTTTTAGAGGTGACGCTCTTACCGGTTACTTTCATTTAGTCACACATCTATTTAATGAAGAAGTAAAAATTATGCCCCTACTGTGTGCTCTGCCCCTGACCCCGAACTCTCTCCTTCCACGGAAAGCCTGCTTATCAGAGAAGGGTCACATAGTGGTAAGTTCTAAGCAAGGTCCCTGGGTGAGTTTCTTTAATTAAAGCCGCAGGAACCAGGAGAAAATTTGCACTGAGGGATCAAATTCAAGCAGCACTCAATACATTGGGGTATTTATAGAAAAACAAACACAAAACCAAAAAAAAAAAAATCCAATATCCTGATGAGTGGGTCCCAGAAGGCTGTGGAGAGCTTTGTCTTCTTGCTCTAAGCTGGTTCTTATCCTTGCTCTGGAGAACACAGCTACTGCCTGCCCACTCTGCCCTTCAGCCGGCTGCTTAAGTCACGTGGCCGGCTGGTGGATCCCAATGGAGCGCCTTTGAAGCCCTCTCCCCAGAAAGGAGAAACTGAGAGTCGAAGAGGATGCACTGGATGGGCTTCCAGGTGAACTCGGGAGGTGGGAAGGAAAGGAACTAGGAAACTTCCTATTAAAACTGCTGTCTGGTCTTTTAAAAGGGCCAGCCGCGATCGCTCAGCACCACCCTAACGCGCAGGGCCCGCGGGTGAAGGCACCAGAAAACATAGGCACGGGGTGGGCGCTCACCCAACGGAAGGAGCCTTTTAACCGCACAACTCTTAAACTCCTCGACCCCCCCCCTTTTCTTTTCTCCTTTTCTGCCACCGGGCCTTCTCACCGTGCAGAAAGCCGGCAACTAGGACGAGGGAAAGCGTAAAGGCACAAGCACCATGGAGCACAGGAGGCACGCCGGGGACACTTGAAATGTATATAAGAAATACTCAAGTTAATAAAAAAAAAACCAAAAAAAAAAAACTGCTGTCTGCTGAGCATGGTTTGGAAGGGACCCTAGGGACTACCGTCTCTTGTTATTCAAAAGTATGGTCTGGTGACCAGCAACATGGCATCTCCTGGAGCTGATCAACCACATGGAATCACCAGCCCAATCCCCTGCCCACGTCATTTTCCTAGCATCTCTGACTGATTCAGGCTTAAACTCTGTAAGCCTCGTTTCCCCTGGATGTAAAGAAGAGATGAGAAAACCCACAGACAGATCCATTTGGATATAAATAATAATCTCTATATAGCGCTCTGTCTTGAACACTCCCTTTCTCTTGCAATCCCACTTTTGTCACCAAAAGCTAACAAAAGCCAGGTCTGTGGAACTCCAACACGATGTGTGGCAACCCCTGCAGTAGCACAGTCTCCCTCTGCCCTTATTGTTGTTAATATAAAACTGGAAAGAACCTTTGTGACTTTTGTAAGTTTTGAAAGCTCCCTGAGCCTGATAAGTTTTGTTTACTTCCTGGGTTTTGTATGTTTACTTCCAGAGTCATATGAACCTCCTTCCTCTCTCTAGGAGAGAGGGCTTAAATATATAGGAAACAGCTACATAGTACATCCCCACCCCGTGCACAGAGAAGACCACCTGGCCCAAATAGACTATGTGGCGTGTTGCCAGATATTCTCCAGACCTCTGCCTTTTCCACTGGTACCCAGCAGATGCTGGACTCAGAGTGTACAATTGTTTTGTTTTGTTTGAGACAGGGTTTTAGTACATAGGCATAGATGGCCTAGTCTTGTTATGTGGAGCAGACTGACCTTGAACTCATAGATGTCTGTCTGCCTTTGCCTCCCCAGCACTGGGATTAAAGGTGTGAGGCGCTATGCTGAGCTCTATATACACTTGTTGTATGTATTGGTAAACCATGAAATTAGCTCATTGTAAAAGAGGGACTAAAATGAAGAGTCCAATCACCCCACACAGACACACAGACACACACACACACACACACACACACACACACACACACACACACACACACACACTTGTGTGCAAACCCTAACTTAAGTGAAGGTAATTTCCCTTGAACTCACTCTTCCCCACAGTTTCAAAGCAATTCGCTAGTGGTGGCTTCTGTAGCAGAGACGACATCCCTTCACATCGTACATCACCGTTCTTGTTAGTGTCAGAGACAGACTGACTGGAAGACCCAGGAAGGAGGCCTGGTCCACTGGCAGCCACTTGCTCTCTGTTGATCTTGTGAGCCCACATACAGAGATGAGAACCAATGTCTCCCTTCTATCCTATTCCTCCTCAGTTTCCCTCATTGGAAGCACCATTTATCTTCTTCTCTTGAGTATCTAAGGCCTAGACATGCAGAGGTAACAAGCTTGTCCCTACTCGCGGGAGCTCAATTTCTTCTGATAGAAGGAGGCAAAGAATAGGCCAGGAAGCACAATACTCTGTTGCATCTGTTGGTAGGAATGGGTACAGTGGGGCCAGCAGTAAGGCTCTCCCCCACTGAGGTCTCTCCTCTGAGCAGAGGGTCAATAAATGGCGGCCACTAGCATTGCTCTAGAGTGATTTCCTTCAAGCCACATGGCTAGCCTAAAATGCAATGATAATAGCTACTATATTCTCCTTCCTTGGTTGAGGGAACAGAGCTACTGCCCAAGGTGATCCATGCTAGGACCTGATTCATCAAATGTTCCATATCAGGAATCTATCTGATCTATATAGACATGCAGCTATCATATACCCAATGTATACCCGGCCCTCTAGTCAGTCCTGAGGCACAGAAGGGAACAATAAAACAAATTCCTCGAAGATTACACTCGAGTCTCCCCAGCTCTCCCGCCCGGCCTGTGTGTGTATATAGAAAATGTCTTTGCGATGACACCATACACTGGGAACAGTGGTCATCTCTGGGGAAGGGATAAAAAAATTTGAGAAGGGAGAAAATTTTCTTGTCTAGTTTATAATTTATGTATATGAGCTATTTAGAACTACTTAGAAATAATACAGAAGGAATCAGGTGGGAATGCGACTGTTCCCTTATACCGAGCGACGATGACTTGTTTCTGGCTAGGGATTACAGCAGGCGCCGGAAATCCCTGACAGAGAGAAATGATCCACTGAATACCCACAGATGTAAGGAAAAGGAGCCACCGGATTAACGCTGTCTACACATTTACTTATATGTTCAAGAGACCCCTCTAATATTCAGTGAGGTACATTAAAATTAGAGGTTTCCTTACACGGGGCCTTTAGCAAGGACTCCATACTCCTGATAGAGAAGTAGGCAGGCCTAGTAGCCATTAGCATGGACTGAAAGACCCTCAGCAGCTCCATTCCACGGAGCCACGGCTTTTCCTTGCCAGCCCTGCTTGCTACATTCTTAGTGTGGTGTTTCTGGTGGCAACTGTTGTTTTAGTAACTGTGACTTCTTGTCCCATGCTTGATCAGATGCACATAGAGTGGTGGTTTCACTGTCTTTGGTATCTTCTGCCCAGCTGGTACCAACAGAGAGCAGGTGACGGCCAGTGGGTCAGACCTCCTTCCCTGGCCTTCTAATCTGTCTCACTCCTGACACTAGCAGTAACAATGGTGATGTCCTCTCTGCTGTAGGCACTTGTGGCTTCCACTAATGAATTCCTTTGAAACTTTGGGGAAAGGTGAGTAAAGGAGATTATATGTGTATGTGTGCCTGTGCACGTGTGTGTGTGTGTGTGTGTGTGTGTGTGTGTGTGTCCTCAGTCTACACAAGCTCAACTGAAGGTTTACAATAAAAGAGGAAGATAAAAGCCTTGGCTTTGCCCTGGATTAATGATGGCAAATGTGTTTGGTTGTGAAAATGTGAGGGTTCCAACAAAGCCAGGTAATAAGTAACATCAATAAAACTGTCAGCACTGGCCGGTTTCAAGGAGATAAAAGAATAGAATAATTGGTACAGAAAGACAACTCTCTAAATTAGGTTAGATGGATGGAAATAGCCTTTTCTTTTAAGCCAAGTCATGAGGACATTAACAACAGTAAATGATTCAATTATGGGCCATTTCAACCAACTATGATCTGCGCTGCACACATGATTTCCCCCAAACTCTCTTTTATAAGATATGGACATGGACGTGATACCCAACAACAGAGACAGACTGAGAGGGCTCGGGAGGAGAGGAAGGAGCCGCGTCTTCACTAAGGAATATCTTAAGCCAACCCTTCTCTATGTGTGTTTCTTCCATACAACATCCCTCCTGCAGTTAGACCAGGAGTAAAACAAGCACTGAGTCAACAGAAAACATACATCCACCCCCACACAATGGCAGACAGGAAGGAGGCTTGCAGAGAGAGGCTCCCCAGTCTCTCTGGGTTCAACCCTGGTTTTGTCTGCTAATGGCTGGCATTTGGTGAGGTTAACCACGAGGGACTCATTTCAGAGGAACTGCTGTGTTTCTAGAGACCAATTAGAAGGAAATGGGGGGGCTTCTTGGCTTACTTCTCATCAAGCATTTCAGCCAAGGCACTTTGGGATATAAGAACTCCTTGACAGGGGTGGGTGATCATGGAGTTTTCCATGTCATCCACACAGGCAATCACCTCTAGGAATAAGCACTGATTCCATCAAGGCACAGATGGACCTCCACATCTAGACAGTAAAAGACAAACTCCCTGGGCGTGTGTGTCAGAGGTGGCAAGCAGTTAGACCAGGGTGAGAGTTGCCAGTGAAGAGTATAGATGAAAAGATCAATGTTTTTGAACATCTAAATGTTGTCATCTTTATTTCCTGACCTCAGTTCACTTCTGGAAAGTCTGACACATCCACGGATGTCTAGGGAGCATGTGGTGAACATGACCAGAATCCTCTTGATTAAGGGACATCCCACAGAGGAGATGGGCCAGCACCTTACAGCTGAATATGGCTTAGGAAAGGTGGGAAAGCCTATTAACATCTTGTGTGATGTTTCATGTTCAAAACTGAACAAAAACTCAAAGAGAAAATGTGGGGATGTTGGGCTTAATTCGGGGCACCCAAGAAAGACTGTGGACATAGCTCAGTGGTGGACCACCTTGCCTAGCAGGCTTGAGAGCAGGAGTTTATTTTATCAATCCTGTGAAAAAAGGAAGAAGAGGAGGAGGAGGCCGAGAGGCTGAAGCGGGTGGTGTGATTACTACAGGACTTTACCAGGTGACTATCTGGGGAAAGAGAGAATCCAGAAAAAGCCACAGAGAGATGCCTTTCTTTGAACAATCTTCTAAATACCTCAGTGCCATGGTTACAACAGGCCTCTACTCAATGTTCTTTCTTTGAGCAATCTTCTAAATACCTCCGTGCCATGGTTACAACAGGCCTCTACCCAATGTTCTGGATGTGATTACATTTGACCTGGAACGCTCCTTTCCTCCTTGGAGATCTTAGTGAGACAGAGGCCTTGACCACGAAGATTTTTGCAGAACAACCGCCATCAACTTTCAAACATGGATTAATCATTTATGGCATCCCATTTTCCTTGCTTGCATAGCATGACAATTTTGGCTTGCACTACCAATAACTATCTTTTTATTTGGATGCTCCCAGAGAGTACACACTCTGTCTACCTTATTTATCCTGCCATTTCTGAATATGAAAGTCTCTAAGCTGTCTTACGGGCTCCCCCAGCTCACAACGCCTCTCCCTCTGGCTCTCTGAGGTCCCGTCTACCCTTTCTTTCTAGAATAAGTGCCACAGCTCCCTTGAAGTACTGCTGGGTTATTCCAATCCCACTTTCCTCCCTGGTGATGATACTCAATGTGAATGCGTTAGTCTTTGATGCCTTCCTCCTACAAGACATCCATTCCTGGTTGAAACCAATGCTCCGATTCTTGAGAATATCATCTTCCATTTTCCCCTTCTTGTCCCACTTCCTGTTTTCTTGAGATGAATTGGTGAATGTCCTTCATTTGGGTAGGCAGCCCAAAGGAGTAAGAGTTAAAACTCTGTGACGACCAGACTCTATCTGATCAAATGACATGGGATTTAGGGAAAGCGGAGTTCTTCAGAAGGGCTTTGGCACCAGGGGATGCTGTTGAGATTCCCCACCCTGTGGCAGAGCCAGGGCCTCACCCTAAGGGCAGTGTTTGAACATAAGACCCCGGTGTCTCCAACAGAGCAGGGCAGTAGGAAAGATCATTGTCCTGCTTGGTTTATGCCAGGTCCAGTTTCAAACCAGAACCTGCTCATGGGCCCACATTACAGACAGCTGGAGAGGCGCCAACGCCATTCCTGAAACAGAGAATTAAAAAAGAAAAAGGAAAGAAAAGAAAGAAAAACACAGAATAGAAAAGAGAATAAAACAACAGATCTGTCTATTCATGAAAGGGACTCCAGGGCCACCTTTGGATTGAAAGCTAAGAACTTTGGCTTTATGTTCCTATTAAAAGCTTTCTGAGGGAAAATATAACAGTAACACTAGCAACAGGAGGTCATTTCCATGTTGACAACCTCCTCCACAAGGCCCTGACAGATACTCTTTCCAGAGCCGAGCAGAGTTACCTTCATCAAATCTGTCTTCTGGAGCAACTGGGGGTGGAGGGGGGTGGGGGGAGGGGCCAGCAGAAAGCTGCAAAGAGGAGCAAGATTTTCAAAAGGATTTGATGGATTCCGCCTGAAGAAGAGAGATTTAAGAACTGTCCTCAAACAGATGAAGGGCTTTATCCAGGGCCAGCGAGAGCCTGGAGACCACGTGTTCTCAGCCTGCACCGAGCAGCAACGGAGGAGCCAGGCTCCAACACGAGCTGCTGTTAGCATTAACGTGCTCAGGACACAAACCAGTGGCCCTGGGATGCTGCAGTGTCTGGCTGGGGATTGCTGTACTTGGGGGGTGGGGGAGGTAAGGAAGAAAGATGCAGAAGCAGAATGAACAGCTGGCCTTCAATGCTGCAGGAAGTAATCTCTCAGACCTGGCACACGTCCATGCGTTCTGTAAGCAGCAAGTTCTTCCCTTGCACTGCTCCCGAGCACTCCACAGCCAGCGTCAGAACGTTCGTCCTCCTACCACTCCCTGAAGAGCCTCCGAGCTGCTCTAGGCGACTCTGATGAACTCTACTCTCGGGTCTTCTGACTCTGAGTATGTACTGAGCACCTTTGCACGAACACTGTCCCAAGACCTTGTCCTTACCATGTCCCCTCTCTAGTCCCTTTGGCAGGGTTACTTCAGTCTGAATGAGGCTTACGAGGGACAAGAATGGAGTCTCCCAAACAAAGTCCAAATGAAATTTCATAGTGTTGCCCCATCTTCTGGGTGAGGAATCTGAAGTTAAGCTGGCATGCATAAGAGACAGGAGTTCAAGCCAGGCCGGATGGATGCCTAGGCCCACGCTCTTTCCTAGAGAAGGCACCAGGCTCATCACATCATGTGACTGCAGAGAGCGGGGTAGGTGGGCACTGCTTTCCGCTTCTCAGCTTCCACTTCCACAAGGCATAATCCCCTGGGGCCAGATTCAATTGTACTTCATGTGGTGGATTCTGTATACGGTTGCAGACATGGGATGTCTGCAGACGTCCAATGAGGCTGACTTTGTGAGATTTCTACTGCAGTTTATAGACTCTGAGAACATTCTGAGATGACCACTGCCCCTGACTGCAAAGCAGAGGGAGGAGACTGCACAGCTCAGGCCCTAAGCAGCTCCCATCCACGGGTTCTGTAAACGATGCTGGATTGCTCCATTGTTCAAACGAATGTGAATGGCGAGTGATAGTAAAGGCAGAAACGGTAACTTATTACACGGCAAGAAACACATTCGCAATTTGAGAATTAAGTTGCTATGTATACTTCTATTACCGGAGCTTTGACCTAATTACCTGGTGAGCCAAAGGTGCCTGGCTTACCGGGGAGCCAAATGGTTGTTATTCATGCTGAAAGCCAAACTAAGGAATGCCCCAGACTGGGGCTCACACAAAAATATCTGGGACAACACATGCCAAAGAGGGTCCATTTCTTTCAGCTCCTTCTATCACCTGCAGTATCACCCCCCTCCTTGGCCACGAGCTCCAACAGATGCCTGCTCAAATTACACTGAAGAAGAGCATCATGGGACCGGAAGCGAGCTTCAGCGTCATCAGGCCTGACCCTTTACATCTGGGAACAAGTTCCCTGGTTTAGTCAAAGCACACACTAGCCAAATCCCATTATGGTGACCTGCACAGGATGTCCAAGTGGTGGAATTTCATTAGACAGTCAGAAATCACATTATATCCTGCTGCAGCGGATGTGAGCACACAAACTTCCTATCGGCATGTTAGCAAGAAAAAGAGCCCTTTGGAACCCCCTAGAAGAAGGGGGTGTTTCCACACTGCCACTCCCATACCTTTCTATGCACTCTCTGGAGTTTGCGTGTGTTGTAAAGTGTGTGTAATGTCCACGAATATGTTTGTCCCATGGGTGGGGCTGGAGCAGGGAGACAGGGTCACTGAAATGTTGCTGGTGGCAGAAGTAAAGGAGCAGTGAAACCTCCATCAGGACTATCATTCCAACTCTCCTCAGGCTCAATCACAGAACGAAATTAGCATCTGCACCCAAGAAAGGGTGTGGGCGAAGACCGGTGAGTGGAGTCTACCGTCTGTAGTGCAAGTAGGGTAGCGTGACAATTGAGTTTCTCTGGGACGTCTCTCGGCCGGGTGGTCAGCTGGTTCATCCCTGTCTGAGTCTCTCTTTCAGCCTCACAACCCTTATGCAACCAAAACCACCTCCAGACGGAAAGCCCTCTCAGGCCAGGGCAAGGACTGGCAGAACAGAAGGGCATGATACAAATGGAGCATGACACAGAATTTCAGAGCGCCCGCCCACCACTCCCAGAAGGGAGTCCCGAGTCCAGGAACAGCGGAGGAAAACTAGAGTCCTCTTTGCTTCAGAGCAACACATGCTAGCACTTTAGAGAGCCTGGCATGTGTCAGCGTTTCTAAAGTAAACTCTATTTTCTTTAGATGAAAGAGATTAAGAAAAAAAAGACTCAGAATTTAGCCCAATGAAAATCGCTTCGGTTATTCACATGCAATAAAGCGTAGAAGCAAGAAGAAAAAAAATCAATTGCTTCTGATTTATTTATTCACTCATTGTCCATCTCCTTTCTCTCTAATGCAAAAAAAAAACATTGTTTATAATTTTGCAAGCCGTTAATCTTTTTGAGGAGAAAGAAAATAATTCAAGCCTGCCATTGGTTTGCCCAGCGACTTGGCACAGGAAATACATGTTTAATTAAGGTTAGGGAAAGAACAGGAAAAAAGAAATTGATTTTTGTTTATCAAACATTTTTCCAACATCTACAATCAGGATGCTCAAGTCTGATAAGCCGGGCTCTCATCCTATGCTAAAAAAAATTAATTTAAGGCAACTACAAGCCTTCAATTCTTTGTTTGCTTTATTATTTTTTCCTTAAATTTTGGACTGGCCCTAATCTCTTGTGCTCAAGACATTGTCCCGCCTCAGCCTCCAGAGCAGGCGAGAGCTTGGGCATTTACCGCCTGTGCTGGGATAGGCAGCCTTTTCTTGTCATGGCTGGTTTAGTTTATTTTTTGTAGGTCTCAAGTAGCTCATACTATACATTGTTAAATTCTCAGCTCTCCGGCAGCGTATTCCGTATTTGGCTGTTCAGTGCTGACAACTGAGGGCGGAAGCTGGGCTTGCCAAACATAACTGCAGTACAGAGCCGAATATGTAAGAAACCGATTTTGAAAGGATGCTTAAAGCTTTTAACCTAAGCCGAATCATCAAAATATTTTAAAAGAGGACTCAGCTCTAGTCGGGTCCTCACGTGTGCATGGCCGTTGAATTATTGTGACACCTGTAGAGGCTGTGTACAAATAAAGTTATCAGGTACCACTGTCACTTAGGTCCTTTGCTTAGAACAGTGTTCTCAACCCTCGGAATGCTGTGACCCTTTAAAACAGTCCCTCATATTGTGGTGACCCCCGGCCATAGAAACTATTTCATTGATATTTCATAACTGTAATCTTGCTACTGTTAGGAATCGTGATGTAAATATCTGATATGCAGGATGTCTGATATTTAGACCTCAACCCACAGGTTGAGACCCGCTGGCTTAGAGCCTTTGACCTTTTATGTTTCCTCCCCACAGAGTCTCTACCTAGAGGCTGTGTGCACACGCACACACAAGTTTCTGACTCTGTGCTTATAACATGTTGTGAGTCTGTGAAAGGACCAAGTTTTCCAGGCAGAAGAGCTGTAGGACAGTACTCCCCACCTCTCACTTGGGGACACAGACCCCAAACACTATTTCTTCCCCTCAACCTCTAAAGGGAAGCAGAGACTCTCTCTCAATCTCTCTGCCATGCCACTAACACCAACTGTTCTGCCTCCCTGCCCACAGAGAGAGGAACGACGAGGCCAGTAAACACATTTCGGTCACCTTCTGAGGTCTGCCATAACTGACCGCCTTGCTCGTGTCTGCATTTTCTTGCCTTCCCTTTCACCCTGATCATCTGGTCTTCACCACACTTAGTAAGTGAGCAAAGAAGAAAGGAATCAAAAGAAGAGGATATAAAAAGAAGAAAGAAGAAACATAAACATCAGAGAAAAAAATCGATATGTTGTCTCATCCATTCAGCTTCAGTGGCCTTTTAAATAACTAGGAGAAATGATGCAAAAAAGTAAGACTTTAAAGTCTGACACCTCGCTTGTCTCCTTCCTGAATACCGTTAGGCCAACTGGTTTTACTTCCTTCTCACCATGCACAGCGTAAACCCCACAGACGCCTCCTGGGAGAGGGAGCCTCTCCGTCGGCACCTGCCCCGCACATGGCACTTGGAAATGCCCGTGTTACTGGCCTCTCAGCAAGTCCGAAACCTCCTTCCGCTCCACCGGTAACAGATGGCTGACTCCTGTTTGGTACACAGCTACAACATCTTCAGAATAACCTTTCTCCTGCTAGACCATGCCAACTAATTAAATGTCGCCGTGATAATGTCCCGGCCGAGATGGGAAGGGAGAGACCCGGCAGACAAAGTCTCAACAGAACAAGACAAGACAAGAGGTCACACCCTACCTTCGCCCGATGATCCCGAGAGATCGATGATCACGTAGACTTTTCCTTCTGGCTCCAGATCAATCTGCAAGTAAGAGAATGACGGAGAGGCCGTTAGTGCATGTGTGGGCAGTTTGAAGGAGCCACACTCTGTCCCTGAGCTGCTGTAACTCAGAGTCATGAAACTCATCAGCCCTGTGTCAAGTGCTAGGTGAGTTAGGAGCGAAAGCGTCACTGCTCACCGAACAGCTACTGCGCTGTGTGGTACTAAGGGTCTGAGGCACGGCCAAACGGGAGCACCAAGCAGCGCTTTTAACCTGGGAGGGATCTTCCTTCACAACGGATACTTGAAGAATTTCTAAAGATATGTCTGTCTGGAGGCTGACTGTCATGACTGGCGGAGAGGGCGTCATAACTGATATCTAAAGGGTAGAGATCCTAGGGAAGCCACAGGGTTTAAAACATTCCCCGCAGCCAAGAATCATCTAACCTTCCAGTCAACTGCCTGGAGCTTGGAAGGTTTTATGTTAAGCCCCCTTTACAGGTACCTGTGGTCCAAGTTCTTTATGTGTCTCAGAAAGCAAGAGGTGAATTGAGATGTCACTCCTGTTGTCAGTGATTAAAATCTCATTGGGAAGCTGAGGAACAGAACGGCATGGAACTCAGCTAGTAAGAGGGAGAAAATAAACCACGAGCCCCAACACGGAAGGATCCTGAAAGCCACGGAGCAGAGCAGTGTGAGAGGAACCAACGCAGAACGAGGCTTTAAGAGCGCACCTTCCCCAGATCCCCCACCTCGGGTCATGTGCTGGCTACATGGGTGTTTCGTGACCCACAGGTTCCAGATGGATTATGAAGAGAATTAGTATTTTCAACTGCTCGCTGGTAACCTCCTTGCACCCCCAATTTGCTCCTTCCCCTACTCAAACTATAGCTAACAGGCTATACAGAACCAGGCTGATGAAATTGGGCAGTGGGGTAGAAAATGGAGGCCTGGACCTCTTTCTTTCTTTCTTTCTTTCTTTCTTTCTTTCTTTCTTTCTTTCTTTCTTTCTTTCTTTCTTTCTTTTTTTTTTTAAGTTCAGACATCTTTGCAAGGTAGGAACTTTTCTACAGAGCGTGTGGTTTCCACACGGGAGAGTAGTGGAAACTCTGGAAGGCTTGGGTCTCCAAGTCCGCACCATGAAACTCTCCCATCCCCCACCAGCCATCTGTATACACGGAGTTCCAAGGGGCTCAGCGGTGCCAGGCTCTCTCCCCAACAAGCTGTGCACTTCTTAAGGACAGGAACCACCATCCCTTCCTGTAATTTTTCCACTGTCCCCAACAGAAGGCAAGTGTACACTTAGCAAATAATTCTTCAGAAGAGGCAGTATGGTTGACATCTCCTGCTTCTTCAAGGTCGAGGGCAACATGCGTCCTCCCTGAGGCCTTTCTATGCCCTCCAGGATGCATTCCTCCCTTGTCCGGGTTCCCACAGCTCGCTGTCCTAATCACAGTTTCTATTAAACCATAGCACAGTGTCCAAGTAGTTATCTTCCCAGCTAGGCATAAAGTGTGAGATCAACATTCCCAACCTCTGCTCACTTCTCTCGGTCAGAAACTGTCCAATACCCGTTTGTGGCGGTAGGAAAAGGATCTAGGGTCAGGGATTATAAAGTTTATTCTGGGTCCTTCACCCCTTCAAGGCTGCATCCCCTGGGAGGAAAACAGACCTTTGATTTGCACTGAAGTGGCATTTGCATATGGCACTCGGGGAGAGAGACGCTGAGGCAGCTGTACAGTGAACGGGTAATATGAGCACCTGTGTGAGGCAAAGGAACTCAAGCAGAACCGATGTTCTCTCTGTCACACCCTTGCCTTCCCAGGCCACTCCAGAGCCCTGTTGCATGGCTGTACTTGGCCCCTCAGGGGATTTTGCGGTCAGCTTCAAATTTTCCTTTGTATCAAGGGATCTCCTATAGATGAGGCAAGTGGTGTAAACCCAGGCCCTGTCTGGCCAAGGAGTGAAAGAGAGCAGTGAGCAGATTTGGGCCATCCTCAGGGACTCCACAGGATCCACTCCCTTAAACGTGGGATCCAGATAAGAACCACATACCCACCTGGGACCCCACAAGGAGATGTCTCTTGTCATTCCCAAAGAGTTCATGATCGTGAATGTGTGGGTAGAGCCACGTTTCCCTAGAACTCTCAAACACTAGCTGGGCCCCACCATAAACACACCCCAGCCCCAGCAAGGAGTTACAGGCCGAAAACCAGCCGTTGGCTCTGCTGAGCAGCGCTGAACTGGAGTTCTTTCTCCGCCAAAGTTCAAAATGATCAGGAGCCCTTTTGCCCCCGAGCATGGAATTCAAATAATGTATGCCTTTTGGAGATTAGATCGTCTCTCTTAACCCCACACAAAATGAAACACTCTTTCATATCCTCCAAGTCAAAGATTTCCCACGGCTGCAGGCTGCGTTGGGGAAGCACAATGCTATCTGTGAGAGGCGGGGAGGAGAACAGCAGAGGAATGAGATGGGCATCGAGGCCGATCCAAGGCGGGCACCGAGCCTATCTCTGCAGAGGGGGAGAGAGGACTCGGAGCAGGGAGGACAGGTCATTGACGGTGAAATGTATTAGGATATTAACATTCAAGATAGCAATCAGAAGCCATTTTAGCACCCACTGCTCCCCCGGTGCCGGCGAACTGCATTTCCCAACAGAAAAATAGAAATTAAGCCATTAAATGTGCCAAAAACAACAAAAGAGCTGTGCGGGCTGAGCAGATGGCTGCAGAGCGCTGGCCAAGCCCCAGCCAGCCAAGCGAAAAAGGCTTTCCAGAGCACGGTGGGACTTCAGTGTCGGTGACTGCAGGGGTGGCCGGGCACAAAGGCTGGCGGAGAGCGGTCTGGCTTCACAGCCAAACGCATTTCATCACAAACTCTGCCCATGGGTGCGTGGCCCAGATAACGGAAGCAATGCGAGTTCCCAGACCTATGCAACTCTGCAATCTGTGAGAGGCCCTCAGGCAGCTGGAACGACTTAAGAACAGACCCCACACCTCCTCAGCCACTCCCAGAACAGTTGTGAGTCCCTCCTGCAATGAGGACTCACTCCACTTGCTCCAGATGCAGCCCTACTCGTAACCTGTGTTTAGGCTTCTTACCTCTCCTTGACAGGCTTCCTAGGTACTTCCCTTTCTCTTAGGCTATGATTCCCCTTCAAGCTAAATCCCCATTGGCTTCCCCTCTAGCCAGGGCCAGAAGCCAAGGAAAAAGTGGTGGAGATGACCACAGCCCTTGGCTTCATACCAGGCCCGAATCCAAGTTTAGTCTCTTACCCGCTGAGTGACCTCAGACAATTATTTCCTCTCCATAAGCCTTGGCTTCATCTGTGAAATGGGTTGTCATGGAAATTCTGTGAGACAGAAATGCAAAGCACTTGGCATTCAGAAAAATATGCAATGTGTGGAAAAGAGAGAAACTGACCGGCTACGTGGTCTGAAGAAGTGGGGCCTGCAAAATGACTCACTAGGTGAAGGGGCTTGCCACTAAGTCTGATGATCTAAGTTTCATTCCCAGATGGTAGAAAGACCCAACTCCCACATGTTGTCCTCTGACCTCTCTCTCTGTTAGTGTCATAGTACACGTGAGCACAGTATATACATACATAACACACATACACACACACACATTCACACACACACACACACACACACACACACACACACACACACACACACTTCTTCAAGTCCCACCTTTATAGTCCAAAGTTCTTTCTACTTAACAGTCTCCCCTCCACCCAAACAAATAGAAGAGGTTATCACAGAATCTCAGATGACATTTTAATGGTACTGTGGCTATCAAAAGGGTAAATCTTGTACCCAACCTGAGGTAAAGCCAGGGGCAGGCAAGATCATCTGTTAGGCATAAGAAGGACCACAGTCCATAGTGCCACAAGAGTGGGGGCGGGGGGGGAGAGAGAGGGGAGAGAGAGAGAGAGAGAGAGAGAGAGAGAGAGAGAGAGAGAGAGAGAGAGAGAGAGATCAAAGGTTTCCTGGCATCTGATCTGCTTTAGACCCTGGGTTCCTCACATGCCTCAGTGTACTGAAACTCTATGAGGTCAATGGCAGTCTCTGTCTCCAGACAGGAAATGGGGGGTTCAGGGAGCTTTCTGCAGAGGCCCCCATTACCTTATCACGAAAGAAACTGATTCTGTCTGAACTCCAAGGTCAGACTCATGTCCCTTGCTGCACCTAGCATCTCAGATAGCTTGTCTGGTTGTCCTCCGTGCCGTCTCTGGTGTCCTCGTTCCCCTCTGCAGTGGCCGTGGGCTTCCCGGGCCCAATCTTTCTAAGGCAGAACAATGTCTTGCACTTCCGAAGCTCAGCACTGAGCCAATGGGAACTGGGTGCCATTCATTCCAACGAAGGACAATGCCATGGGGACCACAAGCCACCCAGGAACTTCCTCAGCATTGGTGTTGCAAAAGCCCAGACCCTCATGGACTTCTGGGTAGTACCTGATCATTTTCAAAGCCCTTTGTGTGTATGACAATTTATCCCGCATAATTTATCTGTAAGGTAACAGGTCCTGTGTTGGTTTATGAATAAGATCCGGATATGGCACACACACTGTAATCTCAATACGCCCAGAGTAGAGACAGGGAGGTTATGAGTTAAAAGCAGCCCTGGGATACATAACAAATCTCTGTCTCAACCAAGCTCATTGAGTGTTCGCTACAGCACACAGGTCCTGGATTTAAACTCTAGCGCTGCAAATGAATCAATAATGTTAAAGCCGAGGTTGAAGATGCACCCACAGTAGCCAATGGAGGCTTCATGATGACAGGGACGTCATGGATCGCTCGTATCTGGGAATGGATGCCCTATGGCTGAGTATTATAGACAACTCAAAGAGAGTTGGTGCACCACCACCACCACCCCTCAGGCCAGTGACCCTTCCAGCACCCCACACCCATCCATCAGGAAACCCTGAGTCAAGTTGTTTTGAATAATAAGAACCCACCAATGAGAGGCTAACCCCCTCCTCACCTACAACGTACACGGCAGGCTTCAGTGACCCACAGGAATCTAGGCCTGTGTCTGGAGCCAGGCAAGTCTAAAACTCAGAGTTAAATTCCCTCCTAACCACAGGCCAGCTCTCGCCAGAGAACTCTGGAAAAACTCCCTGCAGGCCTGACTCAGCTCACCTGAGTTTCACTTCCCTTCCAGACCATCCAGCCCCAGGTCAGAACTTGGAGAGAAGCAGAGATGGGAAGAGAGTCTTGGACTGGCCTGATTCCACCTTCTAGGACTCATATAATTAAATGTTTATTTCTCTTTCTCTCTTACTTGGAAGAGGTTGGGGATAATGTAGAAGGTAGAAGAGGCATCCAGAAAGGAAGCTAAACACAGTGGTTCAGGTCTGTAATCTTAACTGCTTGAGGGCCTGAAGGAAGAGGCCTATAAATCTAAGTCTGCCTAGGCCACAATCATTTTAAGGCCTACTCTGGCAACTTAGTAGAACCCTGACTCCAAGTCAAAATAAAAAAAATATGGTAACAGCTCAGTCACTTAGGTGCCTGCCGTATAAGCCAGGGGACATGAGTTCAGGTCCTTAGCATCCCTGTAAAAGCCAGGTATGAGGGCACACATCTATAAGCCTGTAACACATCCGTGAGGGGCTACAGAGACAGGAGAGTATCTGGAGTCCATTGGCTAGCCAACCAATAGGGAATCTCTGGGTTGGGGGAGGAGGCCATCTCAAAAAGTTAAGATGGAAAAAAGCTGGAGAAAACAACAAATATGGCATCAGTCTCTCACACCTCTGTGCATGCACATGACATACCTACACCCATGCATGGATGCGTGAATACAACATATACATACCAATGCAAAAATTGGGATTTAACTTGGTAATAAATTGCCTGTTTAACATTATGAGTGCCTAGAGTCAAACTCCAGTACAAGAGAGAGAGAGAGAGAGAGAGAGAGAGAGAGAGAGAGAGAGAGAATGAAACAAAGACCCAGGACCCAAATCTGTACTTCTTAGTTTGGGCCATTCTCCCACACATGGTACATCACAGTCCCAGGTCTTCCTGGCATGAAGGAGACCAGGCAGAGCAGGGTCATTGTGGTAGCCAGCATCCTCCTAGTTGAAGCTGGTAGAAAGCTCAAGACATGGCAGGAGAGGCAAGGGAAATGAGGGAGGGGGAGGGGTTGTTGACCATAGTGCATTGTCTACAAATGGTATGATACTGGAAGAAATTAAAGTCACCAAAACTCTGTGACTGTGAGCCACTTCTAAGTGCCGATCTGGAATCCAGCAGCTAATTTTGTGGCTCTTCACCTGGGGAGGAATCTGCTCTCCGTTCTATTAACAGCGCGCACTGAGTGGTCAAGAGGCGGTGGGATCCGCGTAATGAAATGTGTTTTAAGGTTCCACTCGGAAAGCGGGCTGCCATAGCAACTGCTTCTATCAAATAATGGGGGAGGATTGTTTCTCTCTGAAACGACTCTCACTGCAGTGTGAGGACACTACACAGGAGACAGGAGATGGCTTAGTGGGTGAGAGTGTTGGTTATGAACGCAGGAGAATCTGAGTTCAAATCCCTAGACCCATGTGCACCGTGGCCGTGTATGCCTACAGCTGCAGCCTGTGAGGACAGAGACAGGCAGGTTCTAGGAGTGGCTGGCACGCTAGCCTCACCCAAGCCACGAGCATCAAGTTCAGTGAGAGACCCAGGGTCAAAAATTAAAAGGAGGGATGATAAAAGACGCAGTCCTCTGGCTTCCATACGTGCACACGAGGAGGATACTTGCTCTACCCTCCTTCCACACACATAGGCTTCTGTGTACCTCTCTGCAAGGCAGGGTCTATCTATTCAGCACATGGAAGGGATTTAACCAGCATTTGTGTGGTGCTTGGGATTGAACTCAGGGCCCCGTGGTGCTAGGTGAGTGTTCTACCGCTGAGCTACACCGTCAGCGCTAATACATGTTTGCGAGGGTGGCCTCAACAAAAGCATGCCCTATGAAGTTACGTCAACATATGCAAACGCTGGATCTGCGCTGGTGGATGATGGAGGGGATGTGTTTCTAAAGACATCAGTCTATACACGGATGTCCGAAGCAGCACTTTGGAAGCCCCGCACTGGAAGCAACACTGAGTTCTACAGCAAGGTACGAGGATAAGCAACCCGTGCTGCATCCACATAATGGAATTTTGCTTAGCAAGAAAAATGAATAAATTACCGATACTCGGATGAGTGCTGTGCCAAAGACACCAAACACCATATGGTTTCATTTATATAAGGTCTCGAAACAAGCAACACTAATTTACAGTGACAAGAACCACAAGGGTGACTACCTCCTGGGGGTAGAGGTGACCGACGACTGCCAAGAGACATAGGAGAACCTTTGGGAAGATGGAAATTTTCTCCATCTTAAACGTCGTGGCGATGGCGTAAGTGCATATACATTGGAGGGAGTGCGGCAAGCTATGCATTCAAAATGGCCGCCCTTAGCTCGGCGAGAGTCCATTCTCAATGAAGTTGCTCTTTATAAAGAAGGAGGAAAGAGAGTTTTCACATAAGGATTCCTCCACAAGCTTCCTTTAAATAATAAGACATCTTTTCCACCCTCAGAGCGTTTAAAATTTCATGCTCCATTTTTAAAAATAAAAGGACTCATTCAGAGCTTTTCACGAGCACATCTGTCACACAACATAATGTACACCTACCCGCGTGGGCGCACACATTCACACACCACCCACGCGTGCGAACACATTCACAGGCACACAGCTGAGCCACCCTCTCCTGTCGTCTGTGATCAAAAAAACAATAATAGCAAGGAAAACACATCCAACATGAAGGTTCAAGAGTCTACCGGATCATTTAAACCTCTCTCTGTGTTCGAGTCTCCATTTTCTCACAGAAAAAAATAAGAAGATTCTGCCAAATGCTCTGTGGTGAGTTTTGATGACCAGAATGACCTAAATATACACGAAAAGGCTAAGCAGATAAACAAACAAGTAAATAAACAAAATAACATTATTTGACATGCCATTCCATAAGTTAAAAAAAAAAAAGGAAAAAGATCTAACTGTGGTGGGTGATATAATCTCTGGGGTTCAGAGGTGGGAACAGTAATATGCAACGTGTTTCCATGTTAAGCTGTTGTGCAGAACAGAGGTTCATGTGTGCGTTTACACATTCCAGAGGCAGACTCTTTCTCTGGGAGGCTCTTGCTTACAATGTTTTTCTTATTATTTTATGTGTTTAATCCTCCCCTCCCCATCTATGCGTGTGTGTGGATAGTATACATGTTTAGGTGTGGATAGGCACACATGTTTAAGCACCTGTGGCGGGAAGAGGTCAACCTCAGGTATTGCTCTTGCCTTCCCCTTGTTCAAGACAGGATCCCTTGGTGTTTGCTGCTGCACGCCGCAGACAAAGTGGCCCACAGGCTTCCTTGGAGTCTCCTGTCTCTGCTCCCATCTCACGTTAGGAACACTGGACTTACAGAAGACACTACCTTGACTGGTTTTATGTGGATTCTGAGAATCTGAACTCAGAATCTCACACTTGTGAGGCAAGGCCTTTACCCACTGAGCCATCTTCCCACCCACTAGCAGGGCATTTTGTCAACAGGAAACAGGAGCTGCCTCATGAGACGGACACCACGGGATATGGAGATCAGAACCGAGTCTTCTCCGTTCCTAGCCCTTTTGTTTTTAAAATTCCACCCAGGGTAATTCGTTATAAAGTTTTAAGTCACTACCCTTTTACAAAATAGAATGTCCTTTTAAATGCCTTGGCTGTTCTAACCTTCTACCGCTGTATACTGGAATACCTTAATAAGTGTCCCTCGAATCTGGCTGGCACACTGCTTTTTCCATCCCTCGCAGCCAGGTCACAAGAACCAAGTGCAAAGCAGTCTTGTGAATGTTGCATTGTCTGTACCAGAAGCCTGCATCACCTATCTTAGCTCTCCATAGGCCACCAATGCAGTAAACAGAAGTCAACACCTGCTTCCTCTTTCCAGTGGCTCAGAGATGGTCCTGAAGAGCTACCAGCTTCCTCAGCTAACAGAGGTGGCTCACAGCTTCCTCAGCTGACAGAGGTGGCTCAAAGCAAATAAGTCTATGCGCTGTGTGCCCAGCAAACTTCCACAGGTGCCGAACCTAATAGAGAGCACGTGTGATGGTTACGGAGCATCGCCTGGTCACGGAATATCGTTTGTATCTCAGAGGAAAACTGCCACACGCAGCTAGAACCCTGACAGAAGGTGGTGGGCGTGAACAACAAGCAGCAGGAAGTATAGCCCTTTACCCTGGTCCTTCAGAAGTGAAAAGCTCCTGGCTCTAAACCTGTAGTTTGTAATCTGCATTTTGTTTGAGAATAGTCTCCCCACAGCCCCCCCTCCTCTTGGTGCATTTAGAGGTGTGCTTAGTTTATCTTCCCGTTTTTCACCTTATACCAGGATGGCTCAGTGAGTGATGGAGTAAACAGACACTGGCACTAGACTTCCTGGCTTCAAATCCCAGCACTGCCTGTCATAAGCTGTGTGGCACTTGCTTTGATTTTGTCATCTCCTTACGAGCTATTCCTTGAGCCCATGCTCCATAGCTAGCAAAGCCAGAGATACTTCTTGGGTAGGACAAAGAAAGCAAAGGTCCTATGATATCCTCCTAGATCCCGAGTTTACAGCACACGAAACCTAGCATGAAGCAGTAGGACAGCTCAGACAGCACAAACCGGATGCCAGCTACCCAACAGTAGGCAGTGCCTGCCTCCGGGCACATTCCTGCATGACGATATTCTGGATATCAAGTCTGTTTTCTTATCGCTTTGCTCATACAGCTGGAACTGTGTCCTCTGAGAAAAAGAATGGTTTTGTAAAGATCGTGGAAGCATGAAATGTAGGGGTCAGAAACACTTAAAAATGACTTGGTTCACAAACACAAAGAAACAAATTAAAAATGAGGACAGGATCTTTTCCCTTTTGTTTGCCAAATTGACCAATTTTTCTCTTGGGCCGTGTATTTCTGTGTTATTTAGAACTAAAATATAACCCACACTGACTGTAATGGTGTGTATGTTTTTCAGAAACCAAAACCCACTTGTCTGCTTGAGATGAGAAGGGAACCTTTTGTCCCATCACTTACAGGAGGGACTAATTTTTAGTAAACCGTATTGGAGTTTTCCTCTTGGCCACTGTCATGACTCTAGGTAATGCATGCTTCCACGGCCTGGCTTGTTATTCTAGCTGCTCTCTTTTCCTTGCTGCTGTGAAAGATGAGGACTTAGCTCAGCGGACACCTTCCTCATTCCCTTTCCACAGAGCAGTCCATATTCTGACTCGCAGTTCTTAGGCACCTGAGCAAGGTCAGCAGTATAAACTCACCTTGCATATATGGCGTCCTGAGTTTGATCAGCATCACGCACACAGACGCACACACACACACACACACATGCACACACGCAGACACTTGTACATGCACACACATGCACATACACACACATGCGCACACACACATACATGCACATACACACACACACATGCACGCACGCATGGAAAAAGACTATAGAAAATGTCAATTCCTTACCACACGGACTATCTCTTGACCCTGTACACTTCTGTAACCAAAAAGCATTAGTACTTCCTGCTCTCCTCACCCTCGGCCTCCCCTGTCCCTACACCCTTGTAGTTTATAGCTTAACTGTTGGACACTTGAGGCTGACAGTGCAGACATACTGGTCTCTAGCCACAGTTAAGTTTCATGTTTTGCTATGCAGTGGTTCTAAAATCTGAAAATAATATTTCATTTTTGTATGATGGCTTTGAAAATCGCCTATCCATATTCTTATATATGTATCGATATTCACATTCTTAGCCATGTTCAAAAGTAGCAACTCTCATGCCACTCGGTGGACAATATATCGATCGTCAAACTCACATGGAGCCTTCCTGTTCCATTCTACCAATTGCTTTTCTATGATCACCAAGGTTTCCCAGGATCCTTCCCTCTCCGACGTTGCCAGCTGGCGATCCACCATGACTTCCCCCTCTCATCGGGCCCAGTGGCTCGCTAGGTCGGTGCTCAGCTGTGGTACTGTGCGTCAGGCTGCTGCCAGGTGCAGCCACTGTGGTCAGAACTTGTTCTCTCTTGTTCCGGGTTTTTGATAGGAAGGTGTATCCTGACTGAAGGGCTGATGAGCAAAGGGTTCAAAGCCAAAGCCATCGTTCCAAGACTTTGCATGCTGGTCTTCACAAGTGAACACTGGTTTGACTAGATGAAGAATTCCAGGTTGAAAAACATAATCTATCCAAACTTTCCTTTAACATCAATAGACTCTGCTGTCATCCTGACAGCCATGGCTTCAGCGTGAGACATTGTTTGCTTGTTTTGTTTCCACTCTGGAAGTCAGGGGTCCATTTCTTCCCTGCTATTGTGAAATCTCACATTGACATGCCTCAGGGAGGCTTTTGATCACTGTGCTGAAACTGAACTTATGAAAGCTACTCATTTGTTTATTTTTTGATTCTTTGTTGTGGGCTCTTTTTCATTTTCATTCTTTAAATAAAAAAACCCACTTATTATCAGATGTTGGGCCAGTAGAGTTGATCCCTAGGTGTCTTAGCATATAAATATGTTTTATTCCATAGTCTAGATTTCCTTGAGTTTATCTTATAATCCTTCCACTGAATTTAATATTCCTAATAATATATTCAATTTCTGCATATGCCTTCCTATGTCTTCTACTAGTATATACACACAGCACATTTTGAAGAACAATATTTCTGTCTGTCCTCAGGTTTGACGGGGAGACCTCCTTACAGCAGGGAGCCCTTAAAAGAGAAATGGTTTCTAACTCTCCTCAAACATTCTACCATTTCTTTTGCAAAGGGCCTTCCAACTTCTCTCCCTAGGAGTCAGCCTGGCTCCAGATCCTCTTGCAGTGAGCTTGAGGGATGGACACCTCTATATCCAGGCATTTGTTTTAAGTCCTGCCCTTGGGTAAGCATTCTCCCAGCCCAGAGTCCTTCAGAGCTCTATAGAGCAGCCAGCTCCATGCTAGGTTGCAGAAACCTTTATACCAGGTATACACACACACACACACACACACACACACACACACACACACACACACACACATATGCCCAGCCTTGCTAATGCTGCTGCCCTCAATCCAGTTCCTCAAAATGTGATGACTCCCAACCATAAAATTATTTCATTGCTACTTCATAGCTCTAATGTTGCTACTGCTATGAATCATGTTGTCAATGTCTGATATACAGGGCATCTGATATGTGACACACAGCAACCCCCAGGTTGAGAACCGCAGCTCTGTACTGTTTTGAACTGAGGCTCTCTGGTACCTCTATTGTCTGCTCTACTGGGCAGCACCCTGCTGTCTCCTGGCCTCCCCAGACACTTTAGATAGGTGGTGGGCTCTTTCTGCTTACTGAGTCCCCCGCCCTTTTCCTTTTTCTGTTGTGGACAAGGAATCATGAGCGGGCAAAGGAACAAACACATTTGTTTCAAGAAAACCTGGAATGGAAATTTCCAAAACATGTCACCTGAAGTGATATTTTGCAGAGCTGCTAAGAATGAGGGGATAGAGACATTCATGTAAGACTATGCTCATGGCCTGTGAACTGCCTCGAAATAGGTGAAGATTATTTTAGCATTATATAACAACAGCAAAACAAACAAACAAAAACAAAACACAAACCCCTGACCTTGCAGGTCTGCTTTGGGGAATTTATTTTAATCGCGCATTTACAAAACTACTACTACTACTACTACTACTACTAATAATAATAATAATAATAATAATAATAATAATAATAATAATAATGATAACAACTACAAAATGATGATTACAGTATTGTCAAAAGTTTAAAATTAGAAAGCAATAGCTTAGTCAATAGTTAACTATCTAGATAAATGGTAGCCTATTTAAAGCATTATGTACCATGCAAAAACATTTAAGATCATATTTAACAACATGAAAAACCATTCACAATGTGGTATTAAATGTTAAAATTGGCTCAAAGAGTGTGTGTCCTGTGATCCAATCTTGGTGAAGACTGGTGTGCATTAGATATAGTTATGTGAACAATTTTAAAAAATATCTATGGATTTGATGTGTGTGTGTGTGTGTGTGTGTGTGTGTGTGTGTGTGTATGCTCATGGATAGTTTTTATATTTTCTACCTGTCTTCTATTTTCTACTACACTTTTTGGTTAAAAGAAATTGTTATTCCTTCAAGAATATTATGCAAACCAATTCTTTTATTCACAAGCAATGAAACTAAGTCACAGAGGGATAAACAATCCATTCAGGCATGTAAGCAAACTGCTCGAAGCCAACGACCAGAAAATAGAAGCTTGGTTTTCTGAATTTCTTTACTTTTGGGAGACAAGTTAAAAGTGGGGCATAGTTTTAAAACTGCCCATGTCCACAGGAGTTTAACCTTCAGGTCAATGGTAACTGCCCATGTCCACAGGAGTTTAACCTTCAGGTCAACAGTAACTGCCCATGTCCACAGGAGTTTAACCTTCAGGTCAATGGTAACTGCCCATGTCCACAGGAGTTTAACTTCCGGGTCAATGGTAACAATGTTGTTCACTGCCAACTGTGGGAAGAAGCATGGTGTCCTCTGAGGCTGACACGGTTTAAATACACCAGATGATGGACATACATCCCTACCATTGGGTGTCCATGCTGTCCCCTCACCTGTCAATCAAGGCCACCATCTTCATTTCCACAAACAGACATTGGAACACAGTCTCTTCATCTGTCTTGGGTGCTCAATAACACAGGGGAAAGGCTCTAAGAAAACTAAGCATGAGCCTCAGACTTGCACCAAGGAGTATTTATTAGGCAAGTCAAAGTAAGTCAATGCCATTTTACCCCCAGTCAGAGATCTATCACTCGACTCTGTGATACGCTAGAAGTCAATTTTTAAACCATTTTTACGTTTCTGTGAAAGCTGTGGAATGACAGAAATAAGAAGTGTGACACAGCTTTCCGTTTTCTGAGAGAACCCATCTTTACCCAAAATGACATGGTTGAATATTCAACTGGCTTTCCCTACGACTATGGGAACACATATGGCTTCCGGTACAAATTACATATGAAAGCGAGGACTATCTGTTTTCTGAAAACAAATGCTCATTCTCCGGCCAGGTCTCCCTTGCAACACAGCTATGAAGAGGAGCCTTTACAAATGACATGCAACATGTTCATGTTTCCTGAAGCTCAACAAAACGGGCTTTGAAATTTGCATGTCCAAGTTCTCCTGATCAGAAAGCTTCCTCTGGGTCAGAGACGGTCTTTCTATGCTGGATCCGAGACTTCCAAACCAACAGGGCTAAGATGGCTCAGAGAGCACATGAGAGGGGCTGAAGGAGATCACCTCCAGGCTTTTGAGGACAGCTCAGGGCCGAGTACAATTGCTACTTTACCTACGGGAGAGAAGGACCACTTCTGAAGCATAGAGGAGATTCTCAGCCTTTCAAAGACATCGAGGAAAATGTAATTGGGAACCTTGTCTACCTTCCTTCTAGCCAATGCTTACTGTATCTATTGAACCTTTAGTTGGCTCTCGCTTCTAGTATGCTATGCTCTATATGCAAAGAGGCAGTGAAAAGTTTGAGTTTGGAGACAGATCAAAGGTCACAGAGGAGAGCCTTCCTAATTACTGAAAAGTTTGCCTGTGCATATCTGAGACAAGGTGGGTGAGCCCTGGCCTTAGTAAGATATTTATCCATGGGAAATAGCCAGAAATGAGCTCTCTCTCTCTCTCTCTCTCTCTCTCTCTCTCTCTCTCTCTCTCTCTCTCTCTCTCTCTCTCTCTCTCTCTCTCTGTGTCTGTGTGTGTGTGTGTGTATGTGTGTGTGTGTGTGTGTGTGTGTGTGTGTGTGTGTTTTGTGTTCTTTAGCACTGGGGAGCCAGACTGAGTTCTTGTAGGACAGTAGCATGTTGGGACTCCCACTTTAAATAACTCGTCTTTATGCAGTGTGGTGAGAAGGAGAGTAAGCCTGGGAAGCAAAGAGGCCACGCTGCTTACACGTCCTTACAGCAACATGAGCAGGAGTAAATGGAGCTTCCAGTCTGAAGAAGATGTGGAGGAGCCCTTTCCCATGCACAGGCCTGGGAACAGCAGGATGGGCACCGGGGCCAGCATTCGCTCGCACATGGAAAGCCACACTGCTGAGCATACCTGGACACACGATATGAAGATCAAGCCAGTGGGTCAAGCTTAAGGGCTCCTGGAGGCCAAAAAGCCGAAAGCTGTTTTGTTTGTTTGCTTTTGTGTCTTTTATTTGAATCAAAATGATTCGGCAACAAAACCTGATCCAAATGACATAAGGCTATTTACTTTTTTTTATAAATTTACTTTCAGTTAGTATGTGTGTCTTTGTCTGTGTGTGTGTGAGAGAGGGAACGAGAGAGTGAGAGACAGACACACACACACATACACACACACAGAGAGAGAGAGAGAGAGAGAGAGAGAGAGAGAGAGAGAGAGAGAGAGAGAGAGAGAGAACGTGCTCCCATACTCTACTGTACGTGTTTGAGGGCACTAGAACAACCTGCAGGAATCGGCTCTCCCTTGCCACTGTGAGGGAATAGAACTGAAGTCATTGTTTACCTACAGAGCCCTCTCACCAGCACACGAGGCTTCCTCTTATCTAGACCTACTCCACCGAGCGTAAATAGTTACGCATCTGTTCTGTGAAACGAGTGTTGATTTGCATGGTCATGAATGCATGCCCTAACCTACTGGGCCTTTTAGGGAACATATAAAGCTCATACCAAATACAACATGAAAGTCTAACTGTTAAAGTCCTCTGGCCCGGCAGGTTGCCTGAAGCGATGCGTCCGAGGCTGGAGCCACGAGGCTGGAATACTGAAGCCTGACACTGGGGACCACAGACACACAGACTAGGAAGCAAGACTACAGCCCCCTCCATCTGCAGGCCTGACCTCCATTGCCCTGGGTGGAGGCACCAACTTCCCTCCTTCCTCCCTAGGGGCCACCACCCATGATGCACACAGTCAGTACACTCTGTCTAAAAGCTTCTTGTTTTTGGTTTCCTCTGCCTTTCAAAGAGATGGGCTTAAAAAATATCTGGCCACCACACACACACACACACACACACACACACACACACACACACACACTAGGTGTCGTTCCGGTCTTAACCCTGACCTCATGCACCACTGACTTCACTCTAGACCCTCTTTGCAAGGTGGAGTCCGGGTGATGAGAAAATAAATGTGGAAGCCAAACTGAGCTTTGAAGCGAGCATGCAGGTATTTCCTGTTAAGGGTGTCTGTCTGCTGCTGCTCCAAACATTTACGTGTCCCATCCCCCTCCCCTCTAACCCCCAACTTCTGCTGGGAGGAAATAGAAGGCTGTTGCCAGGGCTCCACATCCAGGCCTGTTGGAAGGAGCCCTGAAGTGCAAAACTGGGACATTCGCAAGTGCCCCCTGAGGCAGCAGAGGTGCACGTGCGTGTGTCTTGTAAAACAAGACACAGGGGTGGGCTAAGAGGACTGGGGGCCAATGCCAAAGGCAGGCTGCAGTGATGGAGGACACATTCCCAGCTCATCCTTGTGGGTAAAATGTTCCAGTGCCATTAGCATATTTGCTGACAGTGGCAGTGTGGCCGTTAATATTATCAACTTGAGAGAATCTAAAAGCACCTAAGAGACAAAGCTCTGGGCAGGTCTGTGAGGGGATTTCTAGATTGAGTTGAGGAGGAAAAGGCTCACACTCAGGATAGGCAGCGCAACTCCAGCCTGGGGTTGCAGACGATGGAATGCTGAGAAATAGAATTTACAGTTCTCTATTTGCTGGTCACCTGTGACACAGTGTTACAAATTGCCTCCCACCCCTCCCACCACTGTTGCCTCTCCACCGTCCTCTTAATTTGGGAACCAAATAAACCCCTCTTTACCTTGTATTGGTCAAGTATCTTGTCCTAGCCATGAAGGGAGCCAATACCAGTGGCGTGTAAACTTCCACAAGTAAGAAGCAGTTGGTGATGCAGCAGGGAAAGGTGCTTGCTGATGAGCTTGAGGACCCGAGTTCAAGCCCCTGGACCCACATGCTAAAAGGAGAGAACGAACTCCCCACTCATGCACCACGACATACACGCACACCACATAAAATTAGGGCAAACAAGAAATCCACGAAAAGGGGGAGGGCATTATGATCATTAGACACCAGTGGGAAACTGGTCATTTTCTGTATCCTTGGAAATTAACTATAAAGAAGATGGGGAGATGGTAGAAAAGGGATATAGGGGAGAGAGTAAATTATCAATTTAATGATCCCCACTGGGCTGGGCTGTGCTCTAAAGGTTTACCACAGACTTGTTGTTTGTTGTTTGTTTGTTTGTTTGTTTGTTTAGACTTCAAATGGAGAGTGGAGTCCTTTCCAACAACCCAACACAGTCTACCTCATAGAGAGACAGAGGGACAAACAAACCTCCAGGCTCGGCTGTCAGTTCTGGGCATCCCAGTGTCCTCTGAGGAGACCAGTGACCCCCTTGGCCCTCCCCACAGCTGTGTTGGTCCTCTCAGGCAGATGCAGTCGGTGGCATTTTAATGTCCTTGCACGTTCCGTTGGTAAGTGCTTTGGAGAAAGCAATTGTCCTTCAGTCCTCCCGTTCTGCTGGAAGACGCTTCCCCACTACAAGGACTGTTCACCTGACTCAGGAGGGAAGGATTAAGGGAAGCCAGGCTGTTGGCAGAACTGAATCTGAAAGTGATCTCAGACCCCCTTTGGTAGCGTCAAGAGCGTCTCACCATCTCCACGCGGCCCAGCGGAGAGAGCCAGGCATGCAGACTCATCAAGGTGCTAGGTGTGACAGCTTCCAAGGTCCTAAGTAAGCCACCCACCAGGCACAGTACCAAGGTAAATCCAGTGACACAGTGAGCAGGTCCTGCAGGGCAAAGCTCACGCCACTCACTCCAGGGGCTGTGACCTGGGCATGGCAGTTGCTGAGGAAAATCTCCACTGGGGTAGGAAGGGAGGCAACTTCCAAAGCCTCAGGCCTCACTGACCGGCAGCTGTGGAGCTGGGCTGGGCATGCACAGAATGCAGAAGGAAAGAGCTCCATTGCAAGCAAGGGAAAGTTACCCTCTTAGGAAGACTGAAGGTGTCACTGAAGCCACTACCTGCCACTGTGACCTCCACATGGCCTTTCTACCCCTTTCCCTATTTATCACCATCACATTTTTCTTCAGAGTGTAACGTACATGCCGGTGACCAACTGATCAAATATGAGAAAGGTTCCGCTTTACTTCCTAGATAGCCTAGTTACCTGACACAGAGAATTCTGCGTGTGTGCAAGCTATGCAGGTGTCATGTGCGCATGGATACATATCTGTGTGTCTATCCATGTCAGTATGAAGGTGCCAGCACACACGTGAAGCTGGAGATTGGTGTTGGGTGTCTTTCTCTATCACTTTCCACCTTATTTTTTAAAAAAATATTTATTTATAAGTACACTGTAGCTGTCTTCAGACACACCAGAAGAGGGCATCGGATCCCATTACAGATGATTGTGAGCCACCATGTGGTTGCTGGGAATTGAACTCAGGACCTCTGGAAGAGCAGTCAGTGCTCTTAACCGTTGAGCCATCTCTCCAGCCCCCACCTTATTTTTTTGAGTCGGGGTCTCTCACTGAATCCAACCAAAGCTTGGGTCAGCCAGACCAGATGGCTAGCAAGGGTCACAGGCCTTCTTTTCTCCCCTCCTCTCCATTCAGCATTTTTACATGTGTTGAGAACCTAAATGCAGGTCCTCGTGATGACATGCCGTTTGCCACCTGAGACATCTTCCCCATACTGTCTGTTGAGTTCACTAGCCTATCAGTGAATGGCAGGTTTCCAACAGTGTGAAGGACTCTTCCGAGGAAGTAAATTCTGTAGCTCGCCCACTGGGTGTGAAATGTTTTCTGTCCAATTCCAGGTTGCTTTTATTTCTTCAGAAAGAACAGAGGATTGGAGCAGCTGATGACAAACTTCATAGGTCCCCGTGTATCGTTGGAGGCCATGAGAAGAATGTGTTTGCCAAGGGCAATCTTCTCGAACCTTAAGAATCACAACCCCGGAATCTACCCACATACAGAGAGCCATAGCTGAGCCTGCCTCTTTCTTGCTTGGGACACTGTGCTGGCTGTCAAAGATTAAGTTCAGAAGAACGTCCGGCTCCCTGGGGACAGGTTTCCACTAATCTTAACCTACTCTAGCTTCAAGCACGGTGCCTACAATCAGGAATGAGGTAACAGGTGTTAGTCGCAAAGAACCGAGTTGCAGAACTCAAGGAGGTAGTTAGCCATCTGCAACTGGGTTTTATTTTGGCCGAGACCGATCAATCACAGGTCTTTGAGTGGAAGATAAAGGTAATTATTAATGACAGTTTAAATTTTGCATACGGGAGTTATTATGAAAATAAAGAGTTACGAGACAACCCTCTTAATGAGAGAAGGTTGAGTGGCAAACACTTCTAACTAAGGCAGAAGAAAAGTCCCTGGTTATATAACAGGTTCAGGAAGTGACAGAGATTCATCTCTCTTGCCCCACAGCAT
Source organism: Rattus rattus (assembly GCF_011064425.1). Classification (NCBI taxonomy): domain Eukaryota; kingdom Metazoa; phylum Chordata; class Mammalia; order Rodentia; family Muridae; genus Rattus; species Rattus rattus. The sequence continues at coordinate 6,637,994 of NC_046160.1, forward strand.
TCCCAAATGCACCCCTACCACCGCCCACGCTGACAGTTCATCCCAGTTAACCAGGTTGCAGATCCCACAGCATAGAGCTCGTTACCGTCCAGAATCATCCCAGGGAGAGCAAATCTAGGCAAGGGGAATAGCGTGGCTGTGTTGTGTTGAAGATCTTGGCCGCTGTGCTCAGTTCCACGACAGCTCTGACCCTGCCGAGGCCTTGCACCCCCATCCTTAATGGTTTCAGCTCTCTGCAGGTAGATGGTTGGGGCTACTTCCTCATTTTACCCATGAACCTACAACATGTCTCTCCAAAGTTAGCTCACATTTCCCTCTCTGGAAACCAGCTTCTCTTAAACTCCCATGGCCTTCCCCAAACTATGAGATCACACTCATCCCTTCTGGAAAGGACAAGAACTGTTAGCGTCCCCAGATCTTTTTTTACATACAAATTTGATATATGCAACCACCATGTCTCTCTGATGAGACAAATGTGGACGTCAGAAGAGCAATGGACAAATTCCAGAACATTCTATACCCGATTCTCCATGCCCTCTACTTTGAGTCAACTACAGTATCTCCCACACGGTATCTCTTATATCTACCCAATCGCCAAGGCCTCGCGCCCCTCTTCACAGGCTATCCTGCCTGCTTTGACTCTATTTTACTCTCAGAGTTCCCTGATGAACCCTTATTCTCTCATTACAGACCCATCCAGGGTACAGAAACATACCCAACCCATGTATAGTGCACCTACCATCACAAGGCCTCTTGCTGCACAACTTCCCCCAAGAAAATCTACCAGGTAACACTCAGTTACCTGACAAGATGGTAGTTCACTTCCTCTGCACTGCGCCCTGTGCTTACCAAATGTCCAGTACTGGGTCAAGCTCACCCATCCATCATACCAGCGTCTGAATTAGCCCTCTACTTGGGTTCCAAGTATGTTCCTTCCCAGGACCCATCCTGACAATGCCCGCCTTCCCCGTCATTCTTAACTATGTCACCTAGGTTGTTGGGGACTTTCAGATCACTTATATTCATGATCCAAAGGTAGGCTCCACAGACAGCCTTGGGGGAGGGGGACTAACCATCACTATTGCTCTCAAGTCACTCCACAGTCCCTGAGTCCTACGAAGGATCAAACTTCCCAGCCCTGCAAACATCCCTCGCCCTGGCCAACACCAGGCTACCGTGCTCTACCACCTCCTGGGACGCGGGGAGATCATCGCTGCAACTTCTAGGTGTTCCACACTAAGGAATATAATGTTATGTCTGATGTAAGTAACATTTCAAGTGGAGTGCCTCCTTCCCACAATAGTTTCTAACTACGACAAAATGATGTCTTGCCTGCACCCTATGAGAGTATCGTGGATAAAGGGAGGTCGGCAGGGTGAGTTACACAGGCTCTCCTTAGATACCACCTCCACGGTCGCACCCCAGAATCCTCATTCAACTCTTAACATTTAAATTCTGCATTGGCTTTTATGTGTGCATGTGTATGTATTGTATGCATGTACACATATGCATGTGGTACTGTGGGAACCTGTGTATGTAGGTCAAAGACTGACACAGGGTGTCTTTACCACTGTCTATCTTATTTTTAAGGGCCTGGAACCTGGTACTCACTGACTGGCTAGATTGTCTAGCAGTGAGCTTTGGAGATGTGCCAGTCCCATGCTTGCTATGCTATGGTTCCAGGTCCCCTGGGCTTGCTATATTATGGCTCCAGACTCGCATGCGGATGCCGTCAAGAACAGAGCATAGCCTGCACTGGCTGAGCCATCTCCCCAGACCACACAGATGATCCATCACCAAGCCTGAAAAGTTTTCCAGAGGTGAAGGAGCTTTCGCAGACTTGAGCCTGCTGCTGTAGAGAAAGACCCAGAAGGCCAAGTCAGCCACTAAGGTCCACAGGACCCAGTGCAATCTCTCAGCACTTGTACTTCTTCCGGTGTGACCCCTTCAGGGACAGTAACAAGATCTATAACAATCCTGTATCAAACAGAATGCTCAGGACAATTGGCACCTCCGAGAAATGAACGGTCAAACTACCAGTCTGAGGAAGCACAGTGGTGTTTGTGTCCTGACAGACTCAGGCCCAAACACCTCTTAAAGGCCTCACTTCCAGCAACAAAACTAGTCTTAGCGCCATCTCTTCTACTGCCAGAGTCACAACACAACATTTAAGGTCCTTCAAAGAGCAGCCTCAGATGAAACCTCTGGTTCTCCCACCCGCTTGTGCTCCAGCCAGATTGCCTTCCGACCATGTCTGGCCGTTCTCACTGAGCCCTTCCTGAACTCAGTTTGTTCCTCTCAATCTCTCCACTCAAAAAAGTCCACATACAACTTCCTGGCCCACCTCCCTCGGGAACCTGCTTCCCTTTCAATATTTGGGTCCTTCACAGGCGAGAGCCTCCGCTGAAGCCCCTCCCATATTTTCTTTTTTGTGGCTGGGTCCGGGAGAGATTCCTCTTCCTTCCAGGAGCCTGTAGAACTCTGCTAGATACTTAAAAGGTTCTCGATGAACTTCCTTTCATTTATTAATGTAATAGCAAGAAAATCCAAAGTTCTGTTATATCAGTTGGGGCAGTTATAAAGATTCACCCTTTCCCTAGACCGACGCCCCTCTTTATTCCCCTGCTGAGCTCATCTCGGCCCGCAGCTGTGCTGAATCCAAGGCTCCCTCTGCACCCCTAAACCAGGCATCACTTCCTCTCACTAGAACCTTACACAGAAACACCCCAACCTTCAGATCCATACAGAAGGCTGTGCAGGACCACGGGCCAACCTCACCCTGATGTGATTGTCTCCTCCTGTTCCTCTCTCCCTGGTGCCTTGCTGTTGTTCCTTATTTAATCCAGAAAGCTATTCTGAAGCTTTATAGGGAGAATGAATTATGACTTGCCACCTTCCGCCCCACATCCCTGTGGCTTTCAGAGCTTTAGTCGGTGGCTCTCGAGGCTCTGAGTCAAACTGTCTTCCAGCCCAGATGTCTATGCATGTCATGCAGAGCCTGCCTCAGTCTTTTAACCTCCCACATCCCGGCTGCGCTGTGTCTGTACTATCTCTTGTCACCTGGATTCTTATCCCAGGCCCAGCTGGCGTGGGAGGGGCAGGGGGGAGGGAGAGGAGAGGAGAGGGAGAGGAGAGGGAGAGGGAGAGGGAGAGGGAGAGGAGAGGGAGAGGGAGAGGGAGAGGGAGGGAGGGAGAGGGAGAGGGAGAGGGAGAGGAGAGGAGAGGGAGAGGAGAGGGAGAGGAGAGGGAGAGGACCATCCCTGAAACCACAGGCTTGGAGGAACACACTGGCCACTCAGCTTTGCGGCTAAGTCACTGAGGACAACGTGTCCTCTTGGATCCACACTACAGACCTTGAGTCATGAAAAGTGGTGTCCACTGGAACCCTCCAGGGGAGGGTGGGGAGGTGGTTCTCTGAACCAGGTGAATTCTCAAGGCAAGGGAAACAGACAGACCCATAATATAACAGGGTGGACCAGGGAGCTAGTGGGGCTGTCGTCAAGCCCTAGCTGTGTGACCTTAAAGAAGGCAATTGTTCTCTTCATGCTGTTGTCTATACCTGTGTATTGTAAATACGGACCTCACAGGCACGGGTGCCAGGGTTGCGGGCTCTGCTTACGAAGTGTAGAGAATGAATGTTCGCTCTGGGTATTGTTCAGAATCCTCCCCTTTGCTTTACTCAGGCAGGAGCTTTGCTGGAAACGCAGGCCTCCCTACCTCCACACCGTGCCTTCCACTTTTCCATCACCAAATGCCTGCTCCAGTATCCCAGCCATCGCACCAACTCAAGTGCCTTAGTTCTTCCTCAGCAGTCGGCCCGGCGTCTCCTAAGCTACTGGAAACCCTTGGTAGCCAAGGCAAGAATGTTGACACAGGTTTTTATCATTAGACATGTTTTGGAAACATGTGTGGCGAGCGCTGAGACTGAGCAAAGGAGAAAACAACGAATTAAAGAGATCAAAAACAGGTCTCCACCTCCTCGCGTTAAAATTATAGCGGCCGCTCTCCACTGGGGCCAGCACTTTACTGGGAGGCTCTACTGCTCTGAATCCAAACTGTCACTCCAAATGGGGGCCCGGGAAAGAGATAAGGTGGGTGGGAAGGCCTGAGGATGAAAGAAGGAAGGCTACGGGGCTCAGTCCTCAAGCGACAGAGGAAGCTTCCGGATACTCTTGTTTAACGACGGCAGCTTTGGAGAAACTCGCTCAGTAGCAGCATGGCCCTTCCTAAGCCAGCATCTGGTATGACTGAGACCTGAAATCATTTACTCTTTCTTTGCGAAGTCTCCCGGTGGGGTGTTAGTCTCGTACGTGTTTTCCTTATGGCTGGAATGAAAGTCAACTTTCAAATCCAGAGGGGATTGGGTGGTGCGTGCGGTGCGGACAGTCCGTTCATCCTCCGAAGTCAAAATGAGAGGAATCTCCGAGGGGACAAGACTGATTTTCATTTACAGCTTCAATCACAAATATCTGGGAGCAACTTTTGATGTAACAGAACCAGTCCTGTGAATGCCCCTCCCCCAACCCCCAAAAAAGCAGGATTTAAATGTCTCTGTGGTACATAACAAATTTTACCCCCCAGGACGGTGGAGGATGCAACTCTTACTACAGGGGAGGAATTACGTCAGAGAAGCCCAAACACTCCACCTCTTTTCTCTTGCAATATTCTAAGGACCAAACCATTTAAACTGCCCAGAAAGAACTTCCCCGGAGTCCGAGGATGGATGGTGCCCTGCCTCTAACATATCAGTCCCCAAAGATGAGGTAAGAAGCCTGCTTCTCTGCTAGGAAGCAGGTAGAGGGAACACCAGGCCTGCCTTAAAAGGCAGGGTTATATTCCCAGCTTCTCCTTTGTTCACAGAATGACATCAGACGGGCCATAAAAACTGGGTGAGCCTCCATGTTGGCCTGGTTTGAAAGTTATCGGAGGATTTGAAAGTTGGTAGTCAACAAACCGTAATGCTCTATTACATACACATAAACCAAAAACTCCACTGAGGTTAGCTACTGCTACTGTCATAACCTGGTCTCTCTCTAAATGGAGGCTACTGTCATAACCTGGTCTCTCTCTAATGGGGGCTACTGTCATAACCTGGTCTCTCTCTAATGGGGGCTACTGTCATAACCTGGTCTCTCTCTAGTGGGATACGCCTAACTTACACACACACACACACACACACCACTCTGCATACTTCCTATCATTGAATCTTGTATGCATGTTGCATGTCTGTGTGTGTGTCATGTGTGTACATGCTCACATATGGTACGCATATGTAAGGTAGAAGTTGATGTTTAGCATCCTCCTTAACCAGTTTTTACCTTGTTTTTTCCATTTATTTGTTCATTCACTTTACATCCTGATTGCTGCTCCTGCCTCATCCTGATTCCCTCATACAGTCCTCCTCCCCTTCCCTCCCCTCTTCTCCTCTGCTAGGGTGGAGGCCCCCACTGGGTTTTCCCTAACCCTGGCACATCAAGTCTCTGCAGGGCTGGGCATATCCTCTCCCACTGAGACCAGACGATGCAGCCCAGGTAGAAGAATGGGATCCACAGACATCCCAAGGGCAAGCCCCAGTCCTTGACACTATGAATGGTACTCCACTATGCTTGCAAACAAAAGCCTAGCATAACTGCCCTCTCAGAGGCTAAACCCAGCGGTTGACTGAAACAGAGGCAGAGACCCACAGCCAAACACTGGACCCAGTTCAGGGAGTCTAATGGAAGAGATGGGGAAGAACTGAGGGTCCCAAAGGGGACAGGAACTCCACAGAAAGACCAACAGAGTCAACTAACCTGGGCCCCTGAGGCTCTCAAAGACTGACCAACCAACCAACGAGCACACATGGACTGGATCTACCTTACTTTTTGAGTCAGGGGCTCTCGCTGAACCCAGGAGCTCTCCCACTAGCTAGACTGCTGGTCAGTGACTGTCAGAGATATACCTGTCTCTCCCTCCTCAGTACTAGGAGCTGGGCCTAGCTTTTTACATGAGTGAGGAGGATATGAACTCAGGTCCTCGGGTTTGCCCAGCAAATACTTGGCTGACAGAGCCACCTCCCATTTGGGTCTTCCATTTTGATTTTTGTGATGTGTAAAGTACTCTACCTCTCTTCCTTCCTTCCTTCCTTCCTTCCTTCCTTCCTTCCTTCCTTCTTCTCTCCCTCCCTCTCTTCCCCTCTTTCTTTTTTTTAATTTTGAGACAGACTCTCAGAAAGTTGCCCACCCGGGGTGGTTTTGCACTCATCCTGTGAATTGCACAGACCTTGATCTTGCAGTTCTCTTGCCTTAGCCTCCCAAGTATCCAGGATTGAGTCATTTCTTTACAGAGAAAAATGACCCAGCTGCCTATGGATTTTCATAGATACTGTCTTGATAGAAGAACAGAGAGGTGATGTTGAGAACTGTTCCCACCCATGGAACCCCATAATACCCCAGCATAAGCAGGTATCCTTTTGGACAGTTCTTCTGGACAGGATCAACTTTCTCCTTCATTCATGCCTGGGGCTGGCTCAGCCCCTCTGGATCAGGGAAAGGGGGTTTGAGGGAACTAGTATGCAGAGAAGAGGGGCCATAGGAAAGACAGGAAGGGGCCATCTGTCTGAAATTCCAGACAGGTGGCCATGGGGACAAGGAGGAGAAGGGATATTGAGGACCAGCAGAGAAAGTAAGTGTTCCAAAGACAAGGGAAGCGATTACAGTTCAAGAATGTCAGGAATACAAAGATAAAGAAAGAAAGAATAGATGAAACATGGTAAAATGAGGCAGAGCCCGGAGTTACACGGACGGCACAGTACAGCCCCCGTCTTCCCACGTGACACAGTATGCTCCCATCTCCCCACGTGAGCTAGGGGTACTGGGACGGATCTTACTTCATTGTCAGGCAATTCACATCTACAAGCGCGGCGTTGCGATGTGTCCGAGAAGTGGTCACCAGAAACGGAGACCTGATGACCGGAGCCCACCTTTGGAGAGGGAAGGAAGCAGTGGCAGGGCAAAACTCGACACAACTGGCTCCATCAGCGAGAGCTGCAAGTGGCGGCGCCTGTGTTGATGATGGCGATCCCTCATCAACCCTTGGCTTGTCTTCCAAGGAAGAGATACAGAACTGTATGTGGTCAGAAATGTTCTGTCCATACCAGACCTCTCTTATGCAGGGGTCAGGGGTAGGGGAGTTGGTAGAAACTCTGCCTGAAGACTTCTGAATACACAAGGTAATCGTCACCCATGAAGCCGCAGGGGATAGGGCAGGACCTTCAGTGAGATCTGACCGCTAGGACTCAGGAAAAAACACAAAGGAGGAGGGAGAGGAGGGGGGAGGGGGAAGGGAGGGGAAAAGGGAGGGGAGGGGAAAAGGGAGGAAAAAGCAATGATTGACTGCTATAGTTAGGGGGATGGTGCAGTTGGTAAAGTGCTTGCCATGATGGCCATACGGACTGAGTTCAGATAAAAAGCCAGGCTCGGTCGTGCTCATACTGCTTTCTAGGACCAGCACTTTGCCAAATGTGTTCATTGGTAAACACTGTAAAAAATCATGCTACTGACCCTGAACCACCGAGGAGAAGCCAAAAGGGGTTGTCAAATTTCCTACAGAGGCCCCTTATAAAATTAGTACCTTCTTAAATGGCAATGAATTTCTGGCTACAGAACCAAATAATCCCAGAGGGTAATCCTCCTGTGAGAGGGCGTAGGAGACAGGCTGGGCACAAGATCCTCAGACTTTGCTCAGAGCCAGTGTAGCTAGAGCCTTGTCACTTGGAGAGCATATGGAGTTTATAGCCTAAAACTCCCAAAGTAACAGAGTAACGGCCCACCACAAACCCGGGGAGGTATGTCATCCCAAGGCACCTTCTTGGGAGCTCTTCTCTTAAAAGCCCATCAGGATCACAGGAGCCCATAATAAAATATTACAGAGGCTCCCTTTGACCCTCTTCCTGCCAGAAGAGAAAGGGCTTATCGGGGATAGGACATTCCAGAAAATTCTGCTGCACTGACCATTCCTGCCTCCGAAGCCACCTCCCAGACATCCCTGGGGTCTGAAGGAATCAGTCTGTCTGTCTCACTCCTTCAAGCAACTCTGCCCAGAAGCATCTCCTCATTTCCTCCCAAACCAGTGGTGACGAGCGAAGGTCACGGTCATCCCCACCTCCTCCACAGAGGATCACATGTGTCCTCTGTGAGTTCTACTGCTTTCTCCCCCAAAGATCCCAAATCCCTTACCCCTGGAAGAACAGCGCAGTCAACCCTTGGAACAAAGCAGATCTAGACTGAGTCAGAGCTCTGAGCTCTGGGGTCATGGCAGGACCGGTGCCGGGGAAGCACTTCCTTGGTGTTCCCCACAGACCCTCACTGAGCAGTGAGTGTCAATCACTTCCGTGCACAGAACCCTGGGGAGATGAAGCGCTCCCTTGGTGTGTGTGCTGGGGGAGAGAGGGTCTCCAGATGCTTCTTGCCGGGCACCACAGTCTTGCTGGGGGGAGGGGGGGCAGCTGAAGCACGCTGAAGCGTGGTGGCTAGAGGTGGTTGTCCTCTAGGACACTCTGACCACCCAGCCACCCAGCCACCCCCTTTTCCTTTCCTCTTTCCCACTTCAGGTCCTTCTCTGATCACCCTGCCCCAGGCTCTGTTCCCTGATAAAAGTGTATTCGTGACTCATGTTGAACACACGCAGGCTTTACTTGGGTCTTAATTTATTGTACATGTTCTTGAAGGTTTAGATTTTGCAAACAGCCAATCTCAGCGGTGGTTGCATTCACTCTGCAAACCCACACAGGCATTCTAGAACACGGTGCTGTTGGGTGCTTTTCTGTTCTCTGAGTGGGTCCTGATAAATGTCCCCTAGGCTATTTATATTATGAAGAGGAGGATTAGGATAGGCCGTGATGAAGTGTCCATTAGACCCATTCCTCCTCCTCCAGCCCTCACATGTGACATTTAGGACTGGAGCCTGAGTCTTGGGGTAGCCTCTCCGACCCTCTCTGGACCTCTATTTTCTCTTATGTGAAGGGGAGAGCAGGCCCTAAGGTTTCTTCCAGCTGTATAGTCTCAGGGGAGCAGAGTGTCAGCTAAAGGCTGGGCACAGGGATAGAAGGGGAAAGCAGAACGAATCTCTCTGTGCCAGCACCCCTCAGAAATCTGGCCCTTCAATAGCATCTGCGTCTGCTTCTTCCCAGAGAGTTGCAATGGGAGAGCCATCTGCCTGCCTGCAGCCATTAACCCCGGCCTGCCCTTCCCTGCTAATGCATTCACTACGCTCCCCCCAGCCCCAAGAAAAACACACCCAGGAAGGTCCTGGCAGAAGGAGCCCAGCCCAGCCCCTTGGAGAGGCAGCTGAGCCTCAGGGTCCAGTTAGATAAATGCAGAAGGAAGGTGTGTGGCTTCCTGGCTGGTGGTTAGAACAGTGGTGAGGTCATGCAGAATTCCCCAGAGTTCTGAATCCTG